>NW_026000221.1:29123659-29370373 GCF_001458135.2 Marmota marmota marmota | reverse complement strand
GAGAGAGAGAGAGAGAGAGAGAGAGAGAGAGAGAGAGAGAGAGAGAGAGAGAGAGCGAGCCACGTGTCCATTAAGGACACAGAGAATAGGACCCCTGGCGTCTACTGGTGGAATCATTTGGCTTGAGTTGTATCAACAATTACTCCAGAACTTTCTTCTCTAGTGAAATAAGAAAAATGATCTATTTGTTATTTGGAAGGAGATTTCTACTCATGTATTTATACAGAAGGGAAAAGAAATACATTGCTGGTATAAGACTCCAAGCCAAAACGCAGGGGGGTGGGTGGGGGGAGTCCTGTTTTATTCTTAAGGACCTGATCACTAGTTTTTGCAATGTTTGAGAAAAATATTTCAGGGAATACTTCACTTGCTAAGAGGGATGGTCCATAAGAATGAGGAGTGTTTGTGCTTCTCTAACAGAGAAGGGGATGGTTGATTTGTGATTCTAAGAGGGAGAACCGCAAAACGCGTCAGAACATCCTGAAAAGAATGTTTTGGCTTTGGGGCTTGTTGCTGTGTAATTATTTAAAAATATTTCGAATGACTCCTTAGCTGAATTTCCTTTTCTTGAGAAAAACGTGTGAAACCGATTGTTCTTTCCCTTGCTATCCAATTTGTTTATTTAGCTAAATATAACTGTATTTAGAGAAAATCCAGGATTCTCTTGGAAGTTCCAGTCAAAATCTTGAAGCCTCTGAAATGGAAAAAGATGGCTCTGGTGGTGGCATTCCCCAAACAATGACCGGTTTCTCTCTCCCCAGAAAAAGAGTTTGCTTAGGTAAAGCTCTCCAGCTATTTCTTTCTTGTTCTAGTGGAAACATCAGCTAAGTCCTCCCACCCCCAAATTCCCTTTCTTCCAGGCCAAACTGATTGAGAGTTACAAAAGTAGAATCAAATAGCAATAACTCTGAAACTGAAACTGGAATCCCATCTCTGATTTTCTGTGTGACTTTGGAGAAGATAGTTAACCTCTCTGGGCCACAGTTTCCACATCTACAAAATTATAGTCTTCATACTTAGAGGGATCTTGGAGTGAATGCACAAACAACAATAATAAAACAAAACCATTCACAACATAACTGGCACACAGTCCATACCTGATAATTGCTAACAATTATTGGTTCCACATAGCAGGTGCCTACCCTCATATGTGGTGCCTCTCCTAGAATAACAGATTTTGTACTAAACTCTACAAATGTCCCATTTCCAAAATTGTTTATGTGTTTTCTGTATTATTCATGTCACAAATATGTTCTTTATTGTTCACATCAAAATTTTATGCTTGACTCAGTCATACCACTCCTGGGTTTATACCCAAAGGTATAAATCAGCTGACTACACATCAATGTTTACAGTGACTCAAGTCACAATAGCTAAACTATGGAACCAACCTAGGTGCCCTTCAACGGGTGAATGGATAAAGAAAGTGTGGTATATATACACAATGGAATATTACTCAGGCTTAAAGAAGAATAAAATTATAGCATCTGCCAGTAAATGGATGGAATTGGAGAATATTATGCGAAGCAAAATAAATCAATTCCAAAGAACCAAAGGCCAAATGTTTTCTCTGATATGCTAATTCACAACAGGAGGTGGAGAATGGAGGTATTTTGGACTAGACAGAAGGAAGTGAAGGGAGGGGAGGGGTCAAAGGGGTAGAAATGATAGTAGAATGAATTGGACATTATTACCATTATTACATGACTATATAGCTCTACATCATGTACAACCAGACAAATGAGAAGTTATACTCCACTTATGGATGACGTGTCAAAATACCTTCTACTGTCATGTATCATAATGTATTATGTAATGAGAACAAATAAAAATATTTTACAAAAACTTTTTGCATCTATTGTTGAAGAGTGAACTAATTTAATCTTGATAATCTCATTTGATGTAATTCTTGTCAGTAGTCCCTGACAAGATCTGAATTTTACAACAAGCTCCCACATCTGTAGCTGCCTTATGCTGATTTACTTGCATTAGTTATTTAGATCAGTCTTTCTAGCAGGGAATCTGTCACCTTTTGCTTAACTATTTTTTCATCCCAGGAGATCGACATCTTTGCATCCTTCTATCGGTGCTTCAAATCTTGTTTTTCACACAGATGCCCACCCCCGCGTCAGCGATGAGATATTGATTTCTTCTTCTTGTCATTTAACATTCTCATAGACGCCCTGGCAGACCAATTTACAAATGATTGCAAAAGTGCTTTGGCAAATCTCAGAGTGTTTTTGACTGAGAAAGAAAAATGCAGACTATGAACATTTCGCACCTTTCAATTGGGCTCACTTAACACTGCACATTCTCGCTCCTAATGAGCATTTTCAATCACCACTTGAAAAAGACAAATCTCATTTGCCTTCTCGGATCCTGTGAATCACAGAGCTCCCTGGGAGGCTGGATGGCTCTTCTCTGGCCTTGGTGGGCTGAGATTGATTCTTGGATGCTGGGGAGGCCTCTCCTCCAGGCTTGCTCCTTTCTTGGAGGTTAGACTTGGCCTGAGCGGGCACCATCCTGGGGTTAATTTGCAGGTCCTCGACCCACTGGGCAGACACCACTTTCCTGATGCCATTTGTCAGGCCCTGCGATTCATGGTCCTTCTGAGGGCAGAAGCTACCAGCCGCAGAGCAAAGCTGCCGTCAGACTGTGTGTTTCAGGGTTATTTATGAGCCCTTGGCTGGCAAGCCTAGTCGGGAGCTTTTCACTCGGGGGCTGTCTGCCTCACGCAGCCTGTCTCTAAAGTGCAATTTGGAGATAGAGAGACGTCAGGCTCCTAGCCTGGCACTCTCCTCTGTCACTTCCTCTTAATGCCACTTGTCCTTCCATGTTATTCATTGGAGAAGGCTCCATACCTGTGCCCCAGACTAGGGCAGGACACTGTTAGAAGTTCCTGAGAATTTCCAGTTTGTTTCCTTTGGTGCCCTTCCATGATTTCAGGTTGTATGAGGATGTGTTCAGTCTTGCTCCCTGGCAAGTCTTGCTCCTGGGGCCATGGCACCTCCGGCCAAGGGAAGAGTCTGGCACACGGGAGCATCTGTGCTTATTCACCATTATCCCATGAAAGACTGCATAGGACTAGCCTGTGGGTGCTGGGTGGGGCTGGGGCAGAGTTGGCAGTGGGGCATAGTATGCACTGACCTGAAAATGGTCTTTTCTCTCTCGGTTCACCCCTGGGAGAAAGAGGAAGCAGGGTAATGCTCCCTGGTGGGGTTTTTGGCATGGGAAGGAGAAAGACCACAAGATCCTTTTGTAGTTTACTTATCTGGACATGATGCATGTGCGTGAATAGCCATTTGGAAACTCAAAACTCAGCTCAATTTTAATGGATGTCCTTTCCAAATAGACCCTGGGACTGAAGAGCACACTGGTTGTTTCAGAGTCTGTGTATGTTCAGGCACGCAGATGTCTCTGTAGAAGATCTAATTTAAAATATCAAATGGGGTAAAAATTGAAACGCCAAAAAATAATCATGTCTCTTCCAGCAAGGATACTCCAAGCAGAACACAGTTCAACATATCTGAATTCTCTTTTCCATTTTCTTTTTGATTGTGAAAAAAGCCTTTTGCTGGGCTGGGGTTGTGGCTGAGTGGTAGAGTGCTTGCCTAGCATGTGTGAGGCACTGGGTTCGATTCTCAGCACCATATATAAATAAATAAATAAAGGTCTATCAAAAACTAATAAGAATATTTAAAAATATCTTTTTTTCTCTCCATTTCTGCCTCCTCTATGACCCAAATGCGCAACACAACCCAGGAATTTGTCAGAATTGAGCTTCTGTGTATGTATTCATATGCAAAATAGCCACCAGGCAGCAGCCATGGGCTGGCTACTGTGATGGTATTTCAGGATCATGCATGGCCCAGTTCCTGTCCTCGGATGGCATGGATTGGTGTAAAAATTGGGGCGTCTGGATTTAGCACCTCTTGAGTTGGAATCACAAAGCTGCCAAGTACAAACTCCACGATGTGGGCAAGACGTTAATCTCTCCAATGCCCAATCCCTACATCTGGAAAGTAGGATTAGTGCTGCTCATCTGTAAGGAACTTTTGAAGATGAAGTGAGATGCAACCAATTACAAAGTAAATCAGATTTACTCAAAACCTTCCCGACAGCTGTTACAAAATTTGGAAGCATTCATAGCATGGCTCCATGAGCTGGCGCTTGCCTATCTCCGTTACCTCTGTCTTCTACTCCCAATATGCTGGCTTCCTCCTCCACCCCCAAACCTTCCCCCCCCCCCCAGGGCCTATGTACTAGCTACTTTCCTCTGATGAGAACATTTCCTCCCAGTGGTGACAAGCCTTTTTGCACATCATTCAGGCACTGTTCCGGGGCCACCCCCTAGAGAACCCTTTCCTCCTTTCCTGCTCTCTAGCCTAAATTATCTCCTTCCTTCCTTCCTCCTTCTCTTTCTCTTTCTCTCCTTCCTTCCTTCCTTCCTTTGTTCTTTCTTTTTGTTTTTGGTACTAGGGATCGAACCACTGGGTGCTTAACCACTGAGCCACATCCCCATCCCCCTTTTAATATTTTATTTTGAGACAGGGTCTTAGTAACTTGCTGAGGCTGGCCTCAAATTTGTGATCCTCCTGTCTCAGCCTCTCAAGTCACTGGGATTACAGGCATGGGCCACCATGTCTGGCTTTCCCATTGCCCCTATTTCTTTAGCCTATTTTTATTTATTTATTTATTTTTTAGTTTTTGGTGGACACAACATCTTTATTTTTTATGTGGTGCCGAGGATCGAACCCTGCGCCCCATGCATGCCAGGCGAGCACGTTACTGCTAGAGCCACATCCCCAGCCCCTCTTTAGCCTATTTTATTTCTCTTACCAGCCATAATTCCTATCTGAAATTATGTGATATAATTATTTACCTCCTGTCTGTCTCCTCTTGGAATGCAAAATCCACAACAACAGATAGTTGTTTATTATTATTTTTTTTCAGTCTTCCCCCCAT
Organism: Marmota marmota marmota; assembly: GCF_001458135.2. Taxonomy (NCBI): domain Eukaryota; kingdom Metazoa; phylum Chordata; class Mammalia; order Rodentia; family Sciuridae; genus Marmota; species Marmota marmota. The sequence continues at coordinate 29,365,408 of NW_026000221.1, read as the reverse complement.
TCCTTGGTATTCAAATATCTGCTATTTGAAAGTTGCTTCTCCTAGTACTTTGGCATAGGGTAGGAACTCAATAAATGTCAGTTCTCTTTCTTCACCCTTCTCAGCAAGGAGCTTAAACTTTAGAACTGAAGATAAGACAGTGTGAGATGGATTTTTTTTTTTTGGATTTAGTTAAGCCACTTGGATCTTTTTACATCCCAATAACTGCACACCATGGAGCCTAACAGAAAGTGAATCCTCGTTTTATGTTTTAATCAATTTGTTCCACATAAAGTATGTCTGGGGTGATAAGAGCAAGTGTTAAAAAAAAAATACAGAGCAAGAACAATTCATGGAATTTGCTTATTAGTTCTGTCCTCTCTGGCACTTGCCTTGAAAGAGGGAGCCCACTAGAGAGAAGAAGCCACATTGACTCTGCAGGAGCGAACATTACAATTAGCAGAATTCCCTTTAATGAATCTTGCTATTGAAAGATGCATGAATGGAAACTATTTCTGTCCATTGCTTTATGAATGAGTCGTATGAAGACGCTTCTTTGCTAGAATGAAAAGCTTCCCACGTATGGGAACACATGCTCTGCTTGCCCTGCTGGGCTGACTCTTGTGTTCTGGGGTGCAGATGGTGTGGCCTGGGCCTCGGTGGAGGATGAGGAGGTGGGAAGCAAGACTCTGGCAGGTGCTCTGAGAGAGCGCTCAGGGGAACCTGAAAGCATATAGGTCAGGGAACATCGAGGAAGAAATGTGTGAGCCGAGATTTCAAAATCACCGGACATTAACTAGCAAGAGGGTGGATCAGAATGAAGAACGTTCTGGACAGAGGGAAAGGCAGTTTGGAAAACAGGATCCTGGGCTCATAACCTGTCTCTGTCCCCATGCCTGTCCCTCCTGTGCCTGTCTCCCCAGATGTAACAAGCAGGGTTGCATTCAATGGTATTTTAAAGTTCTGTCTGGATGGGAATGTTTGATCATATGGACCGACCCCCCCCCCCCCCCTTGCTCCTGGAGTTTTTCCTTTCAAGTTCTTTTCCTTTTTCATTTCTTATTTGACCCCTCCTCTCCTTTTCCTTATTTATGTGTCAACTCACCAAGGGCAAAAGAAAACCCCGTTTGATGTCTCCAAGAGTACTCAGGGAAGAAGGGATGGCAGCGGCACTTGTGTTTGTTCTCAAATTTAAATAGGGGGAATGAAAATTTTAGAGATAGGATGTTAATCGGGCACACTAAATCCCATGGTGGTGAAAGGGAAAACTGAGTTCTGTAGTAGCAATGTTTGGGTAAAGAGAATTTTTTAGACAGTGGATAGCCGCTCTGTGATTAATCAGTTAGCGTGATCATTAACCCTGAAGGGGATCAGAGCGTGCTGCCCAAAATATGCCCCAAAATATGGCATGAGGATTATTTTGAGCAGAAGAGAATTGAGAAATAGCAGGAGGAAGAAAAGCCCTCTACTGCCCTCCTTCTGCCTGCCAAGGTCATAAAATTTCCCTTTGTAGAAGGGAGCTGCTGTTCCCCTCTCCCGCCTGGGGATGAGATAACTGTAGCATTAGAGGTGGCACCTATTTGAACCTCACTGAAATAACCTTTATCTTCCATTAATTTCTCCTGTATTATTTAACTCTCTGCAATTTACCTCCCCTCAAAGCCTAAACACTTTCCTTATGTCTTGTCAGTTCTCCACAAATTTATTACTTTTTGTTAGAATGGGATGGAAGCTCTCGGGCCTAATTACTTCTTTGGGTTTTCCCTTCTGTATTTTTATTCCTTTCTTTCTGTGAGACCCTAAGTACATCTAAACATTAAAATAATAATAGGAATATAATTTGTAAGCCTAGTCTCCTATTAATCTGTCTTTTGTAGGTTTGATATGCATGACCCCAGTTGATACAATCTGAGACGATAGAGAAAAAATGTTTTTTTTTTCTTAAACCCTACAAATGGTTTGGTTATTCCCATATTTCATATTGTCCCACAGAATTCTCACAGCAGATATCAATAACTGTTCCCACTTTACAGGTGGGAAAACTGAGACTCCAAGAGGACACCCAGCTAGCAAATAATAGAGCCAGCCTTGAAACCTTGGTAGCCTGACCCCAGAGCTATGTTCTCACCTCGAACTGACTGACCTCAGAACTACTGCATGGTGACCATATGACCTTGGTTCAGTGGCTTTTTTTTTCTGGGTCTCAGTTTCCATGATTGAATTCTGCATTGTGTCCATTAGCTTTCTCTGATTTGGTCACAAGCCTGTGTCACTTCCCTGCATCTGAAGTCATCAGGAGACTTGCTAACTCCGTGGGAAGTGCTCTGAACTCTTTCAACGACTGGGAATGCACTTAACTCAAGGGCAGAGTGAAGGACAGGCCGAGTTTTGGTATACTGGGATTGACAGAGAAGAGAGTAAATTTGGAGTCTATGGCAATTTCAAGGGTTGCAAAAGAGAACAATAAAAAATCAGATGGTGCAGTGGGGAAAAGAAACCTCCCATTCTATCTGGGTCAGACTCACACCTGGGGAGTAGTTTTGGCAAGGGGAGAGCCTTGGTTTGTTAAATATTAAACAAAAAAATTAATAATCCAGCTCATTCTTCATATCTGTCTCTGTGATACAACCGCCTCTGATTTACTTTTCCTCTTCATTCTTCTGGTGAGGCTGATATTTGACTATAGGACAGTTTCTTTTAGAGCCAGTGAGAAGCCCCCCAAAAGTTTTGCAGAAAGGCCTGTTCCTGAGAGCGGTTCTCCTTTCCTTGACAGTGCAGGAGCTGTGGATAGCACGAGAGTCTCCTGAGGGTTTTTGGCTGAAAGAGCAGAAACAGCACACAGCCCTTTCTCCTCCCCCTGGTCCCAGTCTCCCCCAAGAAAAGGGACAGGATTTCAGAAGGGAGGGCATGCACATGGACCAGATTCAATAGCACAGTTGTACATATTAAATCCAAAGGCTTTAGGGCTGGCTCTTCAGAAGTAGGGAAAAATAGGCTGCATTACTCTGAAGTCCTACAAGATCAAAGTCAGGGAGCAAAGGTGGTAATGGGAGATGTGCGGATCTCTCTGCAGAAACAAAGGGGTATGAAGGACTTCTGTGAGGACAGATTGAAAAAAGAGTGAATTTTAGCCTGAATTATGGCACAAAAGTGTGGCTAAAGCCTGAGATTAGGGCATTATCAATCATTTATGAAGATATGAGTACCCATCTGTCTTATTTCCCATCAAGATTTCAAATACACCAAGGGCCTCCACTGCTTCATACAGCTCTGCTTATAAAACGAGTAGAACATATCTCCAAGTTCAGCGTCCTTCCAGATGTAATTTTACAAAATTACCAGTCATGTTTTGTTTTCCATTTCTTAAAGAAATGCTTAAAAATATCCCTAAACAAAGAAATACTTTGCTGACATTTTAACACAAATTGCCTGCCAGATAAAATGCCAGGATGTTGGTAGTTCTTTAATAAATGCATACACTTTAAAAGCCTAAACGTACACACTCATTTCAAGTACATTTTAGAAAATAATTTACTCTCAGTCTGTTTTGAATAATTGTACTAAAATAGTTCATAAGCATAATAAATCTTTAACATACCCTCTTCTTGCATGCTGTTCCTGAAAGTCTCAATTTGAAGATTATACTTAATGGAATTGTCTGTCAATTTCCATCATTATCATCTGGGGCAGATGGCTCTTTGATTGCGCATTTAATATGCAGAAAATCCTGTGTCTCTTCTGCTGCTGAGTTAGCCTCCTGACAACTCACATCGTGATGGGTAGCTTTCTTTTTAGAGAACTGTTTCCCTTCAACACCAGACTTATGGATCATTACAAATAAATATATTTGGAGATGAATTTTTCATCTTTGATTTGTTCACCTCACATCTTAGCATTTGAAATGGAGCTCACTTGGAGTTTACAATAGATGCTGAATTAGAGAGGAATGGGTGCAGACCTGCCAACAAAACTCGGATGACCAAGGCAGTTGATAGCTCGTAGGACAAGATTTATCCAAAGCAAGGTCAAGTGCACAGGGCTTGAGTTCAATGAACCACCTCATTTCTCGTGCCTTGTTCTTGGGACATAGATTCACTCCTCAACAGGTCAAAGTTTGGATTTGCATCTCTCTCTGATGTGGATTAGTTTTTTTTTTCCCCCAGACATCTGTTGAAACCATTATTTTCACTGTAATACAGCATGCCTCCAGGGAGAACGGAACAAAAGGTATTATAGAGAGCATGGGTCATCTACGGAATAGAGCACAGAACCTAGGGATGAATCCAAGCACCTTCAGTCATCTGCTTCTAGACAAAGGAGCCAGAAACATATGTTGGAGAGCACACAATGTCTTTCCACCTATAGAAGATTGAAACTAGATCCCTCTCTCTCATTCTGTGCAAAAATCAACTCAAAATGGATCAAAGAACTGAAACTTTGAAACTGCAGCTCATTCTTCATATCCGTCTCTGTGGAGGGGGAGGCAGTTCAAGATACTGGTACAGGTAACTATTTCCTGAATAGGACTCCAATAGCTCAAGAAATAATAGCAAGAATTGGCAAATGGAGTGGCATCAAATTAAAAAGCAAAGGAAGCAATTGGCAGAGTGAAGACAATCTACAGAAAGGGAGAAAATCATTGCCAGCTACTCATTTGACAGAGGATTAATATCTAGAATATATAAAGAACCCAAAGAAGTCAACACCAAAGGAACAAGTAATTCAATCAATAAATGAGCAAATGAGCAAATGAGCTGAACAGATACTTCTCAAAAGAAGTACAAATGGTCAATAAATATAGGAAAAAGTGCTCCACATAGTTAGCCATCAGGGAAATGCAAGTCAAAACTATGTTGATACTTTATCTCACTCCAGTCAAAATAACTATTACCAAGAAAACAAAATAAAAATAAAAATGCTGGTGAGGATGTAGAGAGAAAAAAAGTAAACTGTATACACTGTAGGTGGGCTTGTAAATTAGTACAGCCACTATGGAAACCAAACACCAAAAATAGAACAACCATACGATCCAGCTATCCCTCTCCTGGTATAAAGCAGAAGGAATCAAAGTCAGCATACAAAAGAGATACCTGTATACCCTTGTTTACTATGGCACTATTCACAGCATCCAAGTGATGAAATCAGCCTAGATGCCATCATTATCAATGGATGAAGGGATAAAGAAGTTGTAGTAAATATGCACAAAGAAGTATTATTCAGCCATAATGAAGAATAAAATCATGTCATTTATAGGAAAATGGATGGGATGGACATCCTGTTAAATGAAATAAACCAGACTCAGAAAGACAAATCTTGAATGCTTTCTGTCATGTGAAATCTGTGTGTGGGGTGGTGTAAATATGACATGAAAGTATAGGGGGCCATCAGGGAAGGAGAAGGGGACCAGGGAGAGGAGAGGAGGGGCTAAGACCATAGGGAGAGTGGGTATGATCAAAGCCTGTTGTATCCATATGTGGGAAATCTTACAATGAAAACCACTAGTTAAAATAATAAATAGATGCTAATAATTATAATAAGCCCTGGCCCCACAGGAGAACATAGATCATAATTCTCATTTGTGATAGGCACTAAACCAGATAGAAGACTTCAACAACAACATCCAAAAAAAATAAACTGGGGTTACCATTTTAATATGCCCTGAACATCTACTAATGCACCCACTAGTGTATCCATCTGTATAAGCAAATGTAAATGTGAGTCTTGTGTGACATAGTAGCAAAAATGGGTTTTGTAATTAGAGGACTCAGGTTTGAAATTTAAAAAAAAATTATTTGTTCTTTTTAGATATACATAACAGCAGAGTATATTTTGACATACATACATGAAGTATAATTAATTAGGATCCCATTCATGTGATTGTACATGATGTGGAGTTTCACTGGTCATGTATTCATATATGAACAAATCAGAAAGTTATGTCTGATTCATTCTACTATCTTTCCTATTCCCAACCTCCTCCCTTCCCTTCATTCCCTTTTGTCTAATCCAATGAACTTCTGTTCTTCCCTCCCTCCGTTTTATTGTGTGTTAGCATGGTTTTTTGGGATTGGTTTATTTCACTTAGCATGATAGTCTCTGTTTCATGTATTTACCAGGAAATGCAATAATTTCATACTTCTTTATGGCTGAATAATATTCCATTGGGTATATATGCTGAATTTTCTTTATTCAGGTTTAATTGTGTCCCCATTCCTCTTTGGGAGGTGGTACAGCATCCAGGTGGGGAAGGGGACTCTGAGGTCTACCTGAGTTCCAAGCCTGCTACTCAGCTGTCAACTATGTGACTTGACTTGTGAACTAAACATTTCTCCACCTCAGTTTCTTCATCCGCAAAGTGGGGGGATAAGGTTACTGTGAAATAAGGTAGAAATACATAAAGTGGCACCCAAAGACTGTGAGTCAAAGGTAAGAATTATTGACCAGGCCTGTGTGGCACCTGGCACTTCATAGTTGTTCAAATGTTATTAGGTGAATGAATTAATGAACATAAAGTATAAAATAAACAACAAACTCCTTTAGTTCCCAATTGTAAATGGGATATGCAGAGGTGCATGCAGTTCCTGTGACACATTCAGATTGTCTGGTTGCATGACCCTAGGCAATGTTCTTAGCCTTAGGCTTCCCAGGTAGAAAAAATGAAAATAATAGTATTGCTTACCTCAAAGAACGGTGGAGATGAGAAACCACCAGCAAAGCAAGTAGCATATTTCTGATTACTATTACAGTTAGCAATTATTTACATAGTACTAAGAATTCTTGTTTGCCCAGAGCCCATACGTTCTCTCTCACAAAGGAGATCTCCCTTGTCTCTCATTATGGCCCATCAGCCACCTGGCTGTGAGGAGAGGTGGAACATGGGGGAAACTTCTGCCAAGGCCCTCTAGATAGAAACTATGATTCTTAAACAATCATGTGAGTCCAGAGGAGAGCAATATCTGATTCACAAAAATTTAATTTGCGTGAGACGTTTTCTTGCTGCATGAAGCCATCTGCGTGCTGTTCATCCGAGTAGTGGTGCCCTGTGTGTGAACCACGCATTATGCTGCAGATGCATCTTCATTAGTGACCGGAGTGGTATTAGAAATGGGTAAATTGGATCATTTAATATTATTGCTTTACCTCCAGAAAAAGAAGAAATGAAGGTATTTTTTCCCCATTAGAGTTAATAAGACTTGAAAGGCTAAATTTTCATTAGGAAGGCAAAAACATTCTTATAAATCCTGTCTCTCTGAGGAAGGGCTGAGGATGGAAAGCAGGAAGCCCAGCAGCCACAGTCACCGTCTTACCAGGGCAAAACCTTGTCTGTGTGAACTCAGCTTCTGGGCTGTTTGGGAACTGAAAACTTGTATCATTCCCAAAGCAAAGGGGACAGCAAGACATTATGTTCCTGGATGTGTCCTTTCTGTTGCCTCAAACCTCACCAGGGTAAGGAACAATGAGAGCAAGTCTGGACTGGAGAGTGTAGATGTGTATTGTCTTGAAGGACACTGGCTTGGTGTCATGCACACTGGGAACTGAGACAAGTTAGTATTATCTGTGGAAAGCTACTTTCTTGCATGTACACCAGGACAGCTGCTCCTTGGGACGCTGGCCATACAAGCAAAACTAAGCAAGCTAGCTGATGAAGTCATGGCTTCTGCAACCTAACATATTAAACTCCTGTGTGAGGACAAGTGTAGGACTGAGGGCACTATGAAAAGAAAAAGTGTCCTCTGTCCAGCTGGCCACCACTGGACAAAACACTGTGAGGAATCAAAGTGCTATCAGTCAGCCTGTCATCACTAAAACTATTCTTGGAGCAATCACCAATCTCCTGTAAGCTTTCCCTGATAAACCACATGTCTGCCACGCTGTCTTTGGATACTTTCTTTGGCCTTTCTGCAACCGACCCCACTGTCCTGGCATAACTATGTTGTGCACAACACAAAAACCCCTACCCCCAGAGGGCTCTTCTGATTTGCCATTCCAGATCCCTCTCTTCTGAAAAGAAATTAAGAGTTTGCTTCCTCCAGGAGGTCCCTCTGCTCACCTAGCACAGCCTGGTCATGCTCTGGACACCTCCTCCTGATCCAGGTTGCTTTTAGATTCAGCACTCAGTGTTTTCCAAGGACTTGGGGGTGGTCCTTTATTTAGGAGGTGATCACAGGGAGCAGATGAGAGAGGCTGGGGTGAGTGAGAAAGAGAATGAGGAAAAGACACTATGAAGATGTGGTATTGGGATCCCTGCCATTTGCCCTGAAGCCTGGATTCTGTCAGGACCTCCCAAGAAGCCCACAGAATGTCTATGGTTGTCTTCCTGAAGTCTGGACAGACTGAGCCACAGCAGCTCCTTCCTCTGTCGGTTGTGGTTTTCACCCGGGGACATCAACCTCACACTCAGGGACAATGCTTGGGGTTCAGGTCCAGTGTAATCCTAGAACATTGGAGAAAATCCCAGGGCAGAAAAAGAAAACTGTGAGTGCTTGAGATGAGAGGAATCCAGCTACAGGTGAGTTGAGGCTGTTGTGGGACCCTCCGCCCAGCTGTGGGTGAAAGCAGAAATGGGCTGGGCCAGGGGAGGCAGGACACCCCAGACACCTGCCGTACTCATGGAGGTAGGTAACGCTTGTTGGGTTCCCATACATCCTTTGTTCATCAGCAAACCTTCACTTCTATTCTTCTCAGCTCTGGGGATACTATAGCGAACAGTACAAAACAAACAGATGATATAATTCCAGGAAGGGGTATTCTATAAAAAAGATAAAGCAAGGCAGGAGAAGAGATGGCAAGGATGGTTCATTCTTATTTCAGATAAAGTGGTCGGGTCGGCGTTGGTTAATAAGGTTAAGGCTTATGTCAAGAGAATGGAGAGAGGGCGGTGGGCTGCGGACAGCGTTCTGGGTGGAAGACAGAAAAGCAGAGGAACAAGGCAGGAGGAAATTCCCTGCATCTGAGCAGCAAGAAGGCTGGTGTGACAGGCTGAGTGAGCAAGGAGGAGAGTGGGGGAAACTGAGGCTTCGGACAGAGATAAGGTGGGTGTTCAGGCTATGTGAGGGGAGGTTGGGCCTCGTTCCCCTGCATGGGAAGGTGTGGCGGCACAGTGATGCAGCATGGTTAGATTTGAATAAGAACGTTTAAATGAAGAGTGTTCCAAATATTTTACACATTCTGCTTTCTAGTCCTTGTAACTACCCCAAGAGGTTTTAGGGACAGAGAAGGCATGCCACTCCCCAAGGTGTCACCATTAATATGCAGACATAGGGTTTGAACTCAGGGAGTCTGGCTCTGGGCTCCTAGAGCTCATGTTCTTTTGCCATTACTATCTGAAAGACATTTCCCTAGGACTGTCCCCTGGGTCCCCATCAGACAGCACACTCTCTCAGGTCAGAGGTGTTCTTTTATTTCCATTCTATCCCCCACAGCATCCAGGGGTCCTCTGTCTGCTGTCACATGAGCAATGAGGCTGGCCTGGCTGAGTGCACAGCCTAGGGCAGGTAAACATAATAATGACACTTTGTCCTGCCTTTATGGTGGCTCTCCAACTGCTCTGGAGTTGATGTTTCTGCAAGGGTATGGCTTCTCTGGACCAGTAGAACCAGCCATGTCTGTGTAGGTGGGCAGGCAGGCTCAACCTGGAGGATTCCGAGGTTCCCAGGCACATCCACTTGATTGACAAGTATGAAAACAGGCAGCCTGAGGAGGTAGAAGGGACTGATATTGTGCAGTTTTTCCATCTATAAACATAAACTGAAAAGACTCCAACAATTAGATTTGAGCTAATATTCTAACCTATTTGTGGCCTCTTTCATCCAGTGTCTGAAAAGGAAGGTGTTAATTTTTCTTCTGCATTTAGAAGAAGTTTCTTTGACCAGCAAGGACATTAGGTCAATTTACCCTTTAAAGGTGGCAACTCCAATTTAGAAGATTTAAGTTTGAGAAAATGTGCGCTCTCCTTAGAGCCCAGGAGCAGAGTCATAAAAAAAAAAAAAAAAAAATTGCTGGCCAGTTCTACAAGTAGTGGTTTATGTGAGTTCATTCCAGAAGGTTTCAAAGTGAGTAATAAAGGTGGGAGTGATTCTGCTGCTCGCCGAAGATGCTGGCCTTGGGGGTCAGCTGGGCAGCTTGCTCTGGCCCTGTTTTGAGGAAGAACAATGCCTGGTCAGAGAGGTGTCTTGCTCAAGGGACAAGACGGGTGGCAACTACAGAGCTCCAGCAAAGCTCATTGATCAGGGCTTCAATGACTGAGCTGCCACAGCTTGTTGTCTTCAGAGGTCAGCAGTGGAGAGACCCAGCGTCAGTTATAATGAAAGGCCAGGGGCTGGGTTGTCTTCTCTGTGACCCAGGTCTCAGGAGTGTAAGGGAGGTGGATGGATCTTACCTGCTGATTTTCAAGATACCGATCAATAGCAGACTTCCTTGACCCATGCTGAAAGCTGATCCCAGCCTTGCCCAGTGATAGTGGCCTAAGGGTTACAATGGCCCAAGAAGGAAATTCTAGCTAAAAACATAACCATGATCCAGGAGCGTTGAAATAAGGAGATCAACCTCTTTGGGGCCTTTCTTTCTCGGTGGGCCCTCATGATGATGCTCAAATCTCCCTTGTTATGATTTGGACAGGAGATGTCCCCTGAAAGCTCATGGGTGAGACAATACAGAATAATCAAGGTGAAATGATTAGATTATGAAAGTAGATTAATTCATTCAATGGATTAAAAATCTGAATGAACTAACTGGGTGGTACCTATAGGCAGCCAGAGTGTGACTGAAGGAAGAAGGTCCCTGGGGTGGGGGGTATACCTCTTGGGGTTATATTTTGTCTCTGATCTCTCTCTCTCTCTCTCTCTCTCTCTCTGTCTCTCTCTCCTTCCCAGATGCCATTTCCCCCTCTGCTATGATGTTCTGTGTCACCTCAGGCCTAGAACAATGGAGTCAGCTGACCACGGACTGAAACTTCTGAACCTTCAGTAACCCCATCAGAATAGACCCTCAGTTGAATACCCCATGAGACTGACCTAAGAGAGAATTGTTGGCTGCTTTAATATTGGCATGAATTTGAGGCTGCTTTCCCTAGTTCTTTGGGTCAAACTTTGGAGACCTGAGGATTCCCCTGAAGGGTACCAGGGTGATAGTAATTGTCATTAGTGGTGACAGTCATTGTTTTGAGTACTTGTGCTAGGCACCACGCTGACTGATGTTCATACTTTCTCACATCAAAATCTTCACAATAACTTCATAAAGTAGGTTTGAACCCTTAGCCGTGTTTTACGGATGAGGAAACCGAGGCATGAATTAGCTTGACCAAGTTGGCTCTAGTAGGTAAGGGCAGAACTAAGATTAGACTGCAGGAGTCCAATTCCACAGCATGTTCTTCTAACCACAGAGAATTTCCTCTCTCAAGCAGACACACGTGACTTAAAGAAATGTTGGTCCAAGTTTTGCAAGAAGTCTGAAAAGTGATTGAAACAACCACACACAGACTCCTCAGGCCAGAGCGGTTGGCAGCCATTCCACCCACTTGATCTGATTTCCCAGAGCTGCCTGGGTTGAGAACAGAAATGTTAGAAATCCTAAACTCTTTGAAGATGGAATTGAGTATAGGGATGGCGGGAGAGTCAGTGTGTTCCTCTAAGCACATTTTTACAATATTTTCTTCTGTCGAAATGGAACCCAGGCAAGAACTCTACCACTGAGTCCCATCCCCAGCCCTGAGCTTATCTTGCGATACTTTCTGTATTCATCCCATCCATATGGGGAAATGAGAAAAAGCAAAATGCTAGTGGGTGAGGACGCAGGGAAAACTAATGATCTGGCTCCTAGCGAGCTGACCAAGGTCAAGGTTTTGAAATCAGAGAATGGTGACTCCCGCCTTCTCTTCCCAAAATTCCAGTTAAGAGTTGATCCCAATTCTCTGTGGGATCTGTCCTTCAAGTCAGAGCTGTTTGAGGGAACAGAAGGGCCCAGATAATTTTTTAACGTTTGAGAAAAATTATCATTTGATGAAGACATTTCATATGCCTGGTGGCAGCAGTTCATCTGTGTAAGTGGTTTGAGGTCTGGGGAAAAGAGCGACATCGAAGGAAGAGTTTCTGAGCTGTTAAAAAGGACAACACTAACAAAACTTAATTAGGAGTACAGGCTAATGGAATCGAGAGGGAGGCAAGATGAATTCATTATATTAATAATAAACCTGAACTCGGGCAAGAGAAAGCAGATGGAAAGAAAGGAAGGCATAACGTGTTATGTTTCATTTCTTCTGAATAAAGCAGAGTGTGCTGAAATGTAACGAGATTATCCATCCCCTCCATCTGCCTTTGTCTAAATAAATTCAGGTTTTCCACAAATGTGATGAATTTTCAGCTTGTAATTTGCCATCTCTGGTGCATGCGGTGCTGAGAAGACCTGAGAAGCTCCCTTGGAAGCCCATTTGTGGCAGGCCCCAGGCCTGGGACCTCCATTAAGCACCAGGACCTCCTGAAGCATCTGTGAGAACATTCAAAGTCACCCCACTGTCAGCGTGGGTGGGCTGTTCTATCACAGCAGCTGCCCGCGGCTTTGCATGGCCCAGGTCAGCAGAGACAGAGAGTGGTCTGGATTTGGGGGTTAGATTTGGAGTTAGATGTAGCTAGAGGAGTGAGAGTAGGAGTGGGTCTCCTTTCCTTTGCATCTGCTGGGAGTCAGATGTCTGTATTCATGAAGTTTGCTCCACCAGGAATTCCATCTCTCCCATCCTCCAGCTCTCCAAATTCTAGGATGTTTTCAAACTCACTTATTTCACAGTGCCTTAGTCAACAGCTTTAGGACACAAATTTGTTTCTCTTCTCCTGAACTCTGCTTGCCCCTTTGCTTGGTGAATTCAACCCTGCACTCGGTTAGTTTATTTTTTTAAAAACAGATATTCCTTGGGTACCTCCCACCCATTTGCTGAATCCTGGGCCTTGTGGGCCCTGGGGATTGGAGGTGAGCAATGCAGACATGGTCCTTGGCTTCGTGGAGCTTGATGGGGAGTAAGACATATTAAGACATATTCAACCAAATACATAGATAATTACAAAATTTAATGTGTCAAATTTAAGTCGATGTTATTGAGATATGATTATACGCAATAAAATTCACAGATTTCAGTATAAAGCTACTGACCTGTGTACTGTACTTTTGACATATATAACCACCATCCTAATTAAGACACAGAACTTTCCTTCCAGAAAGTTTCTTCATATATCTCCCCAGTTAGCTTCTCGCCAACTCAACACTGCCTCCTATTCATCACCGCTGATTAATTTGCCTGCTCTCAAATTTCATATAAATAGAATATATTATTTCCTACTATGCCCAAGATTCAACAAATGGGAAGAATATAAATAGAAAAATACTTATATAATACCTATTCATATAAATAGAATAATACCCCTCTTTTGTATGTGATTTCTCTCCCAACCTAATAACCGTGTGATTTTTCAATGTTATTGTGTGTAATTTCTTTATATCGTTAACTGTGTACATGAGGATATACCATAATTTTTTTTACCACTTCACTTGATGAACATTTGGGTTATTTACAGCTATTGGCTATTATGAATAATAGTGCCATATACATATACTTGTGTCAAGTCTTTCAGTTGCATATATTTTTACTTTTATTGAATAAATATCTAGGAGTGGAATGTCTGGGTCATACAGAAAGTGTATGTTTGACATTATAAGGAGCTTCCAAAGTCTGCAGCATTGTACACACAGCCTCAGCAACATGTCAGAGTTCCAGTTGCTCTATGACCTTGCCAACCCTTGGTATTTTTCTTCTTTTTATTGTTCGTCATTCTACTGGGTAGGAAATGGTATCATGCAGCAGCTTAAATTTGCATTTCCCTGAAGACTAATGATGTTGAGTATCTTTCTACTTGGTTTATGACTCTTCTGTATTGTCTTTAATGAAGTATCTATTTAATCCAACAATTCAATATTTTATATCTATATCTATATATATTTCAGGAGGCTCTAGGGGAGAGTCTGCTGCCTGGTCTTTTTTAGTTTTGAAGGGTGACCCTTCTTAAGTGCAGAGCCTCTTCCTGCAGCCTCAGAGTTGGCAGTACTGCATGTCTGTGATGCCCTCTTTGGTTACTGGTCATGGCTGGGGATGGTTCTCTGCTTTTGAAGGTTCCTATAATTATATTGGGCTCTCTCAGATAATCAAGGATCAGCTCTCTTCACCCTTAACCACATTAACCACACACACACACACATATGGCACTAAACTTTGCTCATTTGTGAAATTCACTTTAACAGTTATCTGATGAACTAATCTGAACTACACTTGGTGCTGTGGTATGCACAATTTATATCAAAATCAAAATACTTTGGAAAAATTGTCATGAAGACCATGCTTTACAAAACGGGACCCATGAAATAACCATTGATGATAGGGGCCCATGCCACACTTACTGGGGCTAGACCAATGGGAGCCAGAGGTGGCCTGGGAGGCATAGGCATCATGGGTGGCCTGGGTGGCATGGGTGGCCAGGGTCCCAGAGGCAACACAGGGGGTCCATAGGGCTGTGGCATCACAGGAATACATCTCCAAGCAGGTTCCAGAACAAGGACAGCACTGTAGGGCCCATGCCCATTGATGATTACGCCCATAGGGGTGCCCAGTACAAAAAGACCCATATTTCTGAACATTTGTGCCCTCTGATGCCATTTCCACTTAGCCCTTCTTTTCTGAAACCAAATCTGCACTCTGGCTTTGGTCAAATTAAGGCGTCCTGCAAGATCCTCCCATGCAAACAGGTCAGGGTATTAGATGAGATGAAAAACTCCTCTGGCTCCTGCAGTTGCCACTTGGTGAACCCAGTGCTTTAGAGGCGCTGCTTTCTCGAGTCCCAACTCTAGCCTCAATCACCAGGCAGCCACGCAGCCAAGGGCACACAGCTTCCTCAACGGCACTTCAAACATGGAGCCTCATTCCAATAATATATATTTTTTTTAAAGAAAATGCACCATGGCAAAGTTGGGTTTATCCCAGGAATGCTAGGCTGGTTTTATAATATCATTATCAATTAATTCTACAATCCATTTGTAATTTACTATGTTAACAAAAATGAAGAGGAAAACTATAGAATTGTTTTAATAGATGGAGACAAAAGCATTTGATAAAACGCAGCATCTATATGATTAAAACCTCTCATCAATCTTGGAGAGAATGGATATAACCATCGAGACTCTCAACCCACAGCAACACAGATCTCTCCATTTTAGGTCTTATAGTTCTTTCAGAAATGTGTTTCAGTTATTATTGTACCTGTCTCGCACATATTTTGTCAAATTTATTCCTAAGCATTTTGTGTGTTTGATGTTACCATCAATTTATTAACTTCAATTTGTTTTTCAAATGAATAAAGTTGCAAGACACACTAGGGGACTCAGACTCTATTATAAAGCCACAGTGATTAGGACAATGTGGCACTGGCATAAAGATAGACACATACATCAGTGAAACAGAACAGTCTAGGAAAAAACCCACACACATGGCCAACTGCTTTTTAACAAAGAAGATAAGGAAATTCAATGAGAAATATATAGTCCTTTCAAAACTTGTGCTGGAAATCCTGTATAATTTTTAAAATTTTTCTTTTTTGTAACCTTTATTTTTTTATTTATTTTCATGTGGGGCTGAGGATCAAATCCAGTGCCTTGATGTGCAAGGCAAGTGCTCTACCACTGTGCTACAACCCCAGCCCAGAAAAATAGATTTCTATCCTCATTTTACATTATAATCAAATATTAATTCTAAAAGGATTATAGATTTAAACACAAGAGCTGAAACTATAGGACTTCTATGAGAAAACATAGAAAAAGGGCTTCATGATCTTGGGTGGGGGGTGGGCAAAAGTTTTTTAAACAAATTTTGCTTTTATACATAATGTAGTTGTTTAAAAACTTGACACTTGGATTTTTATCATAATGAAAAATGCCTGCCCATTCATAAAACAACAAGAACTATAGACATCATTAAGAATTTTAAAAGATAAGTCACAAACTGGGAGAAAATACATATACATATATATGTATATTTGACATATATTACACATATAATATATGTATATTATATATAATCATATACAATTATATATAATATTAAAATTGTAATATTATATAATATTATAATAATACAATTTTGTACTAATAATATAATTGTATATTATAATTATATATATAATGTATAAAACCAATCTGGAAAAGGAGTTGCATTCAGAATATAAGGAATGCATGTGTGCACACACCTGCACACCCACACCCCCACACACACACACACACACTCAACATAATAAAAGGTATAAAAAGTGGACAAAGTATTTGAACAAACACTACATGGTAATGACCAAAAAGCACACGAAAAGATGCTTAATATCATTAGTCTTCGGGGAAATATAAATCAAAACAACATTGAGATCTCTCTTCAAATCCACTGCATGTGCTGAAAATAATAACAATCCCAAGAGTTTCTGAGGTTGTGAAACATAAATGAGGTACAACATCCCTGGAAAACAATCTTTTGTAAAGTTAAACATACATTTACAATATGACCCTGCAATTCTACTTTCCTTTAATTACCCCAAGAGAAATGAAGACATACATCCCCACAAAGAGTTGTGCATAATAGTCATGGAGGATTTGCTTATAATAGCCCAAAGTGGAGACAGTCCAAATGTCCCTCACTCAACGAATGGATAAACAAATGGTGATACACCCATGCTATGGAACCCACTCAGCAAAAAAGGAACAAACTCCTGATATACACAATGACAAGGCTGCACTTTACAGACATTATGCTGAGCGAAAAAGACAGACGTGAAAGACTGTATATGATATGGTTTGATTTTTTTTTTAACTGTAAAAAAGGGAAATGTGATTTGCAGTGACAGAAATACATCAGTGATATTCTATGGCTGTGGATTTGGGAGGAGCTGACTGTAAAAAAGGCAGAAGGGAACCTTATGGGGTGATTGATGTTCTGTGTTTTGATTGCTTTGGTTACATGCTCGGTTATGGGCCCAAGTACCTAAAATATACACAATCTTTTGAGTGTGCATAGAGTTGAACAACGACTAAGCAACCCCAGGCAAACAGACATGGATCCATTAGAGGTAACTGTTTAGAAGCAAATTCTCTCTTTCCTTTTACTGTCTTCCTGGCAACAAAATGGACTCGGCACAGGCCCATGTCTTTTTGCAGAGTCTATTCATCTGTGGGAGCATGTTGGAAACTTGCTGGGGTGCTGGTGATTTACTTCTGTATTATGCTGCAGCAAATTAAACAAGAAATGGATTTTATGTGACACCCACATTTATTAGCGGAGAAAAGAATGGATCTGCTAAGAAGACTGACACCCCATTGTGTGGTTGTCACTTCTGATTGTCAAGTTGCAGAAAACATTCAGCTAAGTCCGCAGCTTGTTAAACCTGAAGGAGCTGTTTACAGGTTTTGTATTTTCCTCCTGCGAACTATTAAGCATTGCATTTAATTTGCAAAGGCAGTACAGGTTTTCTTGATGGCTTGGCTCCTTTGGGATGATTGCTGAGAATCATGCTCAATATTAGTACCTGTGGATCTGGTTCTGTCTATTAAGATGGTTTGAGTCTTAAATTGGAGGCACCCAGGGTGCCAGGAATTGCAGTGCATCTAAATTACAGTGATATGTCCACTCACAGAGATGTCAGGTCAACTTTCCTCTAAGAGGGGTTGGAAGAGAGCTCAACATGCCTCACCTTTGTAGCAGAGACTCAATTGTGAGCAAACATGTTTCCATGATGACACTTTTTTTTTTTTTTTTTTGCCAGGGTCAGGGGTAGCACAGCTGTTTGGACATTCAGGGTGAAGGGGAGAGCTCTCACAGAAGACTGCAATCATTGTGCCAGTGACTAAAATTGTTTAATAGTGTTTTCATAGGAACATGGATGGTAGAACAATTCACTGAGTGTCCTTGGTCCCTTGGAGTCCAGAAACTTCTACCCCATAGCTAAAATTTTAATGAGTAAAACATTCGATGTTGCTTAGAGAAGGATTAACTCATTTTGGAAGGAACCCAAGATCTGGAAGGAGAAGGGACTCAAGAGCACCTGCCCTCCGGCAGGGCTTCAGACACCTTGAATCATGTCAGATGAGCCACTTCAAACTTCTGATGCCATTTCCTTGCTGGTATTGGGAACCAGTTGGTGGCTATTTTTTATCCTTATGTTCCTTCAGCTTGAGATTATTCTCTTTGTTTAACACTAGAATGGACACAAAACCCAAGCTCACCTCAAAGAATCCACTCACATAGAGGGTGTAAAGGAGCCAACTTGACCTAGGATCTGCTAAGCAGCAGAAGAAAGCATTTTATTGAACTTCTCACATCTAAGGAACATCCTAACAAGAAAAAAAAAATCTAGTTTTTTTAACTTCAGCATAAATGTTTGAGTGACAAACTTATGTAAATATGTATGTGTGTGCATGAGTGTATGCGTTTAATGGATCTTGCTTCACCCATAATCCGTGTCTCTCCTCTTGCTCTTGAGATTCCTCCCAGAAATCCACAATGCTTCATCCTCCATAAAGCCCAGTGAGTCTGCCTACCCTCTCACCTCCACCCCAACTTATATACCCACACTCATCTAGGTGCTCAGCAAACCAAGGGAGAATCATTTTTGCAAAAGAATTTTCAAGATGGCCTGGTGATCACGTTTTGTAGTTGGACATGATTTTGTGTTTCCCCCCTTGCGTGTCAAAATCTTCTACAAATCTTAGTATTTCAACTATTCTAAGACAGAGATTTTCTCATATTTTGAGATCTTTGAAATTAGAATGCTACTTACAAAAGAAGATGTCTTATGAGTATAAGTGACAGCAATTACCTTCCTTAGTATCTTAGATTTGATTAAATAGGGCATTTCTTTCAGCTGACTACAGGATCATTAATTTCTGAGAGAAATTATTATTGTTGTAAACTTATTGCGTACAATTTTCTCTGTTTCAAAATAAACTTATTATGTATGATTTTCTCTGTTTCCAAATTTAAAAAAAATGCTTTTTGAAGTCCGTGGAGTTCCAAGGACTGGTTTAGGAATTGTGCCATGGTATGTCCATCCCTACCATTGACTCATTCTAATTCTTATATTGGAAAGGACAGAGGCAGACAGCTAGGAATAAAGTTAGATTCCATCTATTTACATGTGGAATTCCATTTAGCGGGAAGCAGTCATCAGTGGATTGGGACTTGTCTAGTAAAGACACAATTCTTAAAGACTATACCAGGGCGAGACTTGTAGCTCAGTGGCAGAGCGCTTGCCTAGTGCATGTGAGGCACTGGATTTGATCCTCAGCAGCACATAAAACTAAATTTAAAAAAGGTATTGTGTCCATTGCTCTTTCAGAGAGAGAGAGAGAGAGAGAGAGAGAGAGAGAGAGAGAGACCAAAACCTCTTTGCAGGCTTGCTAAAAAGTGCAATATTCAGGTCCATATTTCAGATCACTCCACACACATCTTTTGGGTAGTGACCTAGAATCTGTATTGCAGACAGAATATTTTTATTTATATTGAAGTTAAAAAACTAGATTTTTTTTGGTGTTAAGATTTTTGAGTTCTTTGTATATCCTAGAGATTAGTGCTCTATCTGTGGGAATAAATGGGCCAAGGAACTGAACAGTCACTTCTCAGAAGAGGATATACAATCAATCAACAAATATATGAAAAAATGGTCAACATCTTTAGCAATTAGAAAAATGAAAATCAAAACTACTCTAAGATTTTATTTCACTTCAGTCAGAATGGCAGCTATTAAGAATACAAACAACAATAAGTGTTGGTGAGGATGTGGGGGGAAATGTACACTCATACATAGCTTGTAGAACTGCAAATTGGTGCAGCCAATCTAGAAAGCAGTATAGAGATTCCTTGGAAAACTGGGAATGGAGCCACCATTTGACCCAGCTATCCCTCTCCTCGGTTTTTACCCAAAGGACTTAAAAACAGCATACTACAGGGACACAGACACATCAATGTTTATAGCAGCACAATTCACAATAGATAAACTGTGGAACCAACCCAGATGCCCTTCAATAGATGAAAGGATAAAGAAACTGTGGTATATATACACAATGGAATATTATTCAGCAATAATAAAATAGAATAAAATCATGGCATTTGCAGGTAAATGGATAGAGTTAGAGAAGATAATGCTAAGTGAAGTTAGCCAATCCCCCAAAACCAAATGCCTAATGTTTTCTCTGATATAAGGAGGCTGATTCATAATGGGGATGTGTTGCGGGGAGCATGGGAGGATTAGACAAACTCTAGATAGGGCAAAGGGGTGGAAGGGGAAGGGAGGAGCATGGGGTAGAAAAGACGGTGAAATGAGATAGACATCATTACTCTAAGTACATATATGAAGATATGAATGGTCTTATACCACCAGAGATATGAAAAATTGTGTTCTATATGTGTAATATGAAATGTAATGCATTCTGCTGTCATATATGACAAATTGGAATTAAAAAAACCTGGATTGTTACTGTTTGAGAAAGCTGAGTACCCATCATGGCCTAGGCATTTACCATTTTAAGTCATGATTTCAACCTTTCACACATCTTTAGAGAAATGCATGAGTCCTGTATCTGTAGCAAGGAAAACAAGACATAGAGATCCAGTGACTTCCCAAGTCACCACAAAGGAAGAGATGGAGGCTTGATGTCAATCCTGCCTGTCTGACTCCGGGGCTTTCTAAAACCCATCTGGTCGGCACTGAAAACAACACATAATTTGCAGAGCCTTTCTGGAAGACAACTGTACAGAACTTACTGAAATTTGACATGTTTTTTCTCTTTTCCCAGAAATTTCATTTCAAAAATTTATACTACAGAAATACTCTAGCAGTAGCCCAATCTCTCTCTCTCTCTCTCTCTCTCTCACACACACACACACACACACACACACATATACAATATTCACTGTAGCATTACTAGGAATAATAATTTGAAAAAAATCAGAAATAATCCCCCTTAACAGGGGAGGATAAAAAATTATGATACTGGGGCTGGGGATGTGGCTCAAGTGGTAGCACGCTCGCCTGGCATGCGTGCGGCCAGGGTTCGATCCTCAGCACCACATACAAAGATGTTGTGTCCGCCGAAAACTAAAAAATAAATATTAAAAAATTCTCTCTCTCTCCCTCTCTCTCTCTCTCACTCTCTCTTTAAAAAAAATTATGATACTGCCATTTTAAGAAATATTGTGCAGCTGTGAAAAAAAATTGATCTATATGTGACAGCGTGGAAAAATCTCTAAGATATATGATTAAATGTAAAAAAATGAATTGAAACACAACAGTGTAAAGAATGAACAGTGATTTAACTCAAGGGAGGTGAATGGCTTTGGAGACTAATGGGGTGAAAATGTATGGAAGAAGGTTACTTATGATATTCATTCTTATTGCTCTGTGGCATTAATTTTTAAGCTTAAAAAAGGGCAAACACATATTGTAAACCGCTCACACACTCCTTTTTAACCCTGAGGTTAGATCCAGACAGTGGCTAAGGGTTGTAGACGCTGCAGAGCAGCATATATTAAGGATCCTTGTTGTTTCTTGCTATGAATTATGTACTCTGCCTAATGGGTGGCTTATTTTTTCTTATCCCAAATCAGTACTGTGAAATATAAAAGTGTAAGTCAGCAAAATCTACAAGTACAACCTGTGTTGTTGAGACATTCCTATTAATGGCAATGTGAGGCTTGTTGGAAACTGGTCGTATTTCATTTTATGCTTAGTTGCTCCCAAGTTTTAATAAAGAGCCCATAATATCTGCTATTTACCAAGGGAGTTTAAGAAAGCTCATCAAAATGTACACAAAAGAACAAAGATAAGTTGCATGCAGTCAATTGCCACACTCTTCNAAGAAGAAGAAGAAGAAGAAGAAGAAGAAGAAGAAGAAGAAGAAGAAGAAGAAGAAGAAGAAGAAGAAGAAGAAGAAGAAGAAGAAGAAAATGATGAAGACTGCCCTCACTGATGTGGGTGGGCATCATCCGTTTTGTTGAGGACTTTAGAATTTCCTTTAGCATCAAAGTGTAATTGTGTAATTTACCATCTGGTGCAGACATTTCCATGATGACTTTCTGCCATTTACCCTTGGCTTATGGAACATTCTATTGATAAATAACTCATTTCTTATGTACAAAATATGTCTTAAAAGAGCTCATGTTGTGATTTGTAACAAGAAAAAAAATTATATATATATTATTTTTTTTTTCACTGAGCTCCTAAAACCCTGTTATCCTAAGGAAAAGTGCTAGTGCTAGGTATATCATTTGTTCACCCTGGTTCCTGACACACTGCACTTTTGGAATTTCTTGGGTGATAGGAGTGTGTTTTGTTCTAATGATGGTTTGGTTTTTTTTCATGGGAACTGATCATTGATCATGACCAAGCCATGATAGTATTGAACTTTTATTCCCACCCCATTCTCTGGAAAGGGGCAAAGGGCTGGAAATTGAGTTAACTGATCATTCTTATGGGATGAAGCCTTAATAAAAATCTCTGAACTATGGAGCTCAGTGAAGTTCCATGTTACTGAACAAGCAGGAGCTTGGCAATATCATGCCTCTTCCCACAAACCTTGCCCCGTGTACCCCTTAATCAGGCTGTTCATCTGTTTTCTTTGTAATATCCTCGATAACACACTGGTAAACATAAGTCAATGCTTCTATGTGTTCTCTGAGCTGTTCTAGCAAATGACTGTTGAACCCAAAGAGGGAGCCATGGGAATCCCCAATCTGTAACCAAAGTCCAGGCCCAGTCCTGAGATTGGCCTCTGAAGTGGATTGGGGGCAGTCTGAGGCCTTAGCTTGTGGAATCTGACTGTTCCTTCAGGGAGGTCACATCAGGATTGAATCGAATTACAAGACACCCAACTGGTATTGAATAAATTATCAGTGAGGGGAAAAAGCTCACTCAACTGGCCACAGAGTCTGTGTTGAGAGTATAGTAGGAGGAAATGGTTTTTTCCCCAGCTATACACTTATACAACCTGCCTGTGAGCTCATAGAGGGTACCCACTTTGGGAGGACACCAGAGGCAAAAAGTTGATAGATTAAGGTGTAGCTGGTCCTGAGGGAATATTGTCTCCATGTGTGAACACCATTCCTGTGCCTAAAACCACAGATAGGCTGAGGCGGAATGATGCCAAGTGACAGTGGCCTTCCCAACCCCAAAGCCCATGCTCTTTGTACTCGATCATTCCTAGGTATTAGTCCTATAGCTCATTCCCAAGGTCCTGGATCTTGGAGAAGATGTCAAATCTTTATGGAGACAATGCCACATTTTTCCCATCCTAGGTGTTCTTAAGTTTTAAGAGAGAAGTTTGCAGGAAATTATATGGGTTTTAGGAACTCTGTGCTAGGAATCAGGGAAATATGTGTGTATATATATGTATATATATATATATATATATATATATATACACACACACACACACATATACATGTATAAACACACATATGCATATATACATATATAATACATAGGTAGGTAGATAGATAGATAGATATATTTCTTGTTATAAGTCACTGTATCACACAAGTACAGCTCTGAAGTGGAAGAGATTAATACTCCACCATTCTGATCCTCCGAGGGGGGATTTCTGAGGCATATCTTACACTCTTCCTGAGAGGGTCAGTGGGATGGAGCACAGTTGCCCATAGCAATAATCAGATCAATGACAGTGCACGCTTTGTATTGATTCTTCCTCCTTCCTTGTATCACTTTTCCTACACCCTGGCTACCTGCACTGAAGTTTTCACCTCCAGTTCTATTCTAGGTCAAACTGATACAATTATAAAACATTTTTAACTTTTGAACTTTGGTTTTCTCTCATCAGTAAGGGGGAAATATATTTATCTACCTATATATGCATGCATATATTTATAATATACATACACACACACACACACATATATATATATATATGTATATGTATTATGGTATGAAACTATCATCTATCTATCTATCTATCTATCCATCCATCCATCCCCCATCTGTCTGGCACATGGTAAATATTCAATAAATAGTAACTACTTCCCAGCCAGAGAACATTTTTCCCTCAATCCTGACCCAAATTCTCCAGCTCTTTCTGAGTCTGTGAGTCCTGTGCTTTACTCCTGGAGCTTTGCCTTATATAAGCAGAGGCACAGGGTTGAGTTAGTAAAGCGTGTCTTAGCTCTTAGAATTTATCGTTTGACCTTCAGCCTTCTGTCTGCTGCGCCTTGCAAGTTTCGATTATGTGAAGAACAAGCTTTCCAAAAGGAATATGTGGGGAGCAACGGCAACATGCCTGGTTTCAACATGTCATCCTGACTTTTAGGAAAAGAACCTGCCCAGCTCTTCAATTAGCAGCCCTGCTGGTGGCCCAGGCAATGATTTTCAGAAGCCAGCAGCAGGAAATCCAATGAGAAGCCGCCATTTATGTAGCAGAATGAAGGATTCTAGCTGTCTTCCTATAGCCTGTGACTGTGGTAGGTAGAATGGAGTTCAGGTTGACCACACTGTGGCTAATTGAATCTCTTTGTTCCTTCTAAATAGCCCAAGCATCCTACTATATTTATTTTGAGAGAATGGTTAGATTTCTTCAATGGAGCAGTCATTTCCTAGGTTTTAGTATACTGTGAGAGGTGTGTGTGTGTGTAGAAGATACACAGAGAGATACAGAGGAGAGAGAGAGGAATGGAGGGAGTCAGGGCAGAATGGTTCACTAGTGACTTCTCACCTGTGGAGTCTCTGACCCAGGGTCCTCTCAGGAACTAATTTGACTCTGACTCCCAAACTGCATTTTTTACACTCTGGAACTTTACTGATTTTCCTTCCTATATGAATGAGATCTCAGCAGGGAAGTTATTCCAATATGTTTTCCCATGTTCTGGGCACTCTTGCTCAGCCCCCGGGTCTAACCCCATTACTCAGAAGAGGAAGGGAAAGAACCAAATGTCTATTCTTTATCTATCCTCTGTTTCTAAGTGGGAGACCAGGGAGGCTGTTGGATGGATGTGGTGGTCTGAGAGGGCCCCTTTCCTGCCCTGGCCCCTGCCTCAAGCTCAGTCCTGAGGGCGTAGATGGAAAGAATTGGTCCCTACACTAAGTATGTCATGATGGAGGAGATTTGTGACCAAGTGGGGATCTTAGGCTTTTACTCATTTGGGCCAGAAACAAATCAGTCCTGGAAGATGAGAGAGAGAGGTTTGATGTGGGCGTGTAGTTTAAAACATGGAGCACTTCGGACTCTGATTTGATTCCAATGTCAGGCCTTCAGGGTGAATTTGGATTGAAGATTTCCCCTGACACCTGAGATCACATGTACCTAGCCGTTTTTCACTCCTAATGGGGCCACCTTGGAAAGAGAAGGCAATAAGGAAACAGTGTGGGAAACCAGTTCTAGCCCCCTGTGCAAGGCTCTGGACTGCAAGTGTGGGGACCCCAGGTGGGACTCAGAGTGTAGGCTTGCTTCTGCAACTGTGAGCAACCACGCTTGGACCTGAGGATCACAATGTTCCCTCCAACTCTGCTGTTTTACGAATCCAGGCAAGAGACCTGCCAGGGTCCCATTTCTCCTGTGGGGTAGCTGTTGTGATTGGAGAGAATATTTGTTTCGTGGAGCTGTGTGGCAAGCACTGCGTTTAGTCCTTTCTTTCTGGTGGCATCAATATCGTTCCCTTTTTCACGACGGCTGATCCAGTTTATGGGTGGGTGATTCAGGTATTAGGTTTCTCATTGTTTTCCTTTCCTTCCTGATACTTTTAGGACATTTTAAAACTAAGCATTAATGGCAGCCTAATAGCAGAAACATGAGGGGTAAAAAGTTGATGGTCTGCGAATTACATTTTCTGTGCAATTAACCTCTGTAGTAGGCTACTTAGTTCCAAATTTGCCAATGGAAGAAACCAGCCTCCTAGACAGAGTTGATGCAATTATAATCTGGGGCAGGAAGGGCTCTCAAAGGATCTACTTGTGAAGCCCCAGACACCAGGCAGCGAAGATTTATCCCCATTTCACAGATGAGGAACTGTTACTGGATTTTGAAGCCAAGTGAAGAGAGGAAGTGTTCTGGAGGCCTCAGTGGAAAATATTTATCTTGAAGACAAAGGCCTATGGTTAAGAAGAGAAAGATGGACAAAAAACTGCACCATACCCAGACTGACACCCAAAGAGACCTGCTCTTGACTTTAGCAAACAATCTCTGAGTGAATTTTATGTACCAGGCAATGTGTGAGTCAACAGAGAGAAGGCGATGACTCAAAATTAGGGACTCTTGCTGGGTGTGGTGGAGCATGCTTGTAACCCCAGCAGCTCGGGAGGCTGAGGCAGGACAATCACGAGTTCAAAGCCAGCCTCAGCAACTTAGTGAGACCCTAAACAACTCAGTTAGACCCTGACTCTAAATAAATACCAAATGGGCTAGGGTTGTGACTCAGGGGTTAAGTGCCCCTTGGTTCAATCACTGGTACCAAAACAAAACAAAACAAAAACACATTAGGGACTCTTTCCTGTCAAAGTTAGGGGGACAGATATTAAACTAACAGATAAACATATCACAATTGTGATACGATAGATAACACAGAAGAAGAAAAACATGGAGCCAAAAGTGTATGACAAGTTAATTATTTACTCTGGGGAATTAAGAAAGGCCTCTTTGATGGACAGATATTTAAGATGAAACCCTAAGGATGAGGGAAATTAGGGATTCAGAGGACGGGAGAGATGTTCCAGGCAGGCGGAACACTCTAATTAAAGTTTTAAGGTAGCAAAGGTCTCAATCTATTTGAGGAAATGAAAAGTCCAGTTATTGGAATGTGGTGATTGGTGGAGGGAGATGCAGGAAAGGGTGCTGATCCATGCCCTGTAGAGCTCCTCAAGAAATTCAGATTTTATCTATTAGCAGTGAGAAACTTTGAAGCAACACCAACTGATAATTTCTATATTCCATAATCTTTGCTGTCCAATATGACAGCCACTAGCTACATAACTATTGAGCATTTGAAATGTGGCTAGTGCAATGGAAGAGCTGAATGTTCACTTTTATCTAATTTTAACTAATTGAAATAGTCACAAGTGCTAATAGGCTATTGCATTGGTTTTGAAGAGTTTAATGGAAGAGAGCTCCAATGTAAAGAAATCAAAAGGAGACAGAGGCAAGATGCAGAGGCAAAAATGGCTGCTCATCTAAGCTGCAGCTTTATTTATACCATTAGGTTACATTAGGTCATTGGCACCATTAGTATATTATTGTTCACTGTATCATTAGGCAGGTTACAGAGTTAGCAACATTATGCAGCTTATTCCTCAGTTACACACTACAGTTACCATGTGCAGTGTTAGGAGCTTTGTGTAGTTCTCAAGCAAGTCCATTGTTTAAAGTTACTGTTATGTGGACAGGTTCAGGAGCAGTGGAGCTTGGTGAAACATTGTGGTTGTCTAGCAAGAGAGTTCCTTTATTACCAGGAGCTGAGTGCCTGAGATCAAGGTAGAGGCTAATAGGACTCTATCATAGTGCCTCCTCATAGAGGGCATTGCCGTAGCAGCTAGGCATCCTGCACCTTTGCTCAGAAACTTTCCCAGGCACCGAACATGTCACAGCCATTAAGTCATCAGAGACCCCAATCTCAGACACTGCTCTCCCATTGTCTGTTATCACTCTATGCAACCAGAGAGAACTCACTGTCTTGTACATTTCCATGGTTAGAACCCTTACATTTCAAGATCACATTTATCCTTTTTATACTATTTATTTATTCTAATTAATTATACACGATGGCAGAATGCAATTCATTTCATATTACACATATAGAGCACAATTTTTCATATATCTGGTTGTACACAGAGTCACATCATTCATGTCTTCATACATATACTTAGAGTAATGATGTCTAACTCATTCCACCATCATTACTACCCCCTTCCACCCTCCCTTCCTCTTCACCTGCTTTGCCCTATCTAAAGTTCCTCCATTCCTCCCATGTACCCCCCTCCATCACCATTATGAGTCAGTATCCTCCTATCAAAGAAAACATACAGCCTTTGGTTTTTGGCCTTCACTTAGCATTATATTCTCCAACTCCATCCATTTATCTGCAAATGCCATGATTTTATTCTCTTTTAGTGCTGAGTAGTTCCAAAAGTAGTAGTACCAAAGTTTCCCTATCCATTCATCTACTGAAGGGCATCTGTATTGGTTCCCCAATTTACCTATTGTGAATTGTGCTGCTATAAACATTGATGTGGCTGTGTCCCTGTAGTAGGCTGTTTTTAAGTCTTTTGGGTATAAACTGAGGAAGGGGATAGCGGGTCAAATGGTGGTTCCATTCCCAGTTTTCCAAGGAATCTCCATACTGCTTTCCAGATTGGTTGCACCAATTTGCAGTCCCACCAGCAATGTTTGAGTGTGCCTTTCCCCCCACATCCTCGCCAACACTTATTGTTGTTTGTATTCTTGATAGCTGCCATTCTGACTGGAGTGAGATGAAATCTTAGAGTAGTTTTGATTTTCATTTCTCTAATTGCTAGAGATGTTGAACATTTTTTCATGTTTGTTGATTGATTGTATATCCTCTTCTGAGAAGTGACTGTTCAGTTCCTTGGCCCATTTATTGATTGGGTTATTTGTTTTTTGGTGTTAAGGTTTTTGAGTGCTTTATGTATCCTAGAGATTAGTGCTCTATGAGATTTATTCTTTTTCAAGATATCACTGCAGCTATAGTTTGGATAATGATTTGGAGGGATAATGGTGGAAGTACAGTAGCCAATGAGGAGCTTGAGCTGGATTAAAGAAAGTGAATATGGGGAAATGTGGATGTATCAAAAATACATTTTGAGGTAGAATCATAGGACTTGACTATAGAGAGG
This sequence comes from Marmota marmota marmota, assembly GCF_001458135.2. NCBI lineage: Eukaryota > Metazoa > Chordata > Mammalia > Rodentia > Sciuridae > Marmota > Marmota marmota. The sequence continues at coordinate 29,336,519 of NW_026000221.1, read as the reverse complement.
AACCACAGGGAAGGAAAAAGGAAGTTAATGGACTCAAGAATGCTCTCCAAGATTCTGATTTGAGAAACTGATGGAAGAGGCCATGGAAGGATGAGGAGGAGAAGAGCAGATTTGAGAGCTGGGATTGGGAAGAGAAAATGTTTCACTTAGAAGCCAGTGGGACCTACACACCCAGATGCCAATAGGCAGCTGAATACTGGACTCTGGAGCTCAGAAAACATCCAAAGGACACTCTGGGCTTCCAAGACTGTGCATCAAGGGAAGACAAAGCATTACATTGATTAGATGTGAAAGACTTGAGATAAATGGGGTCAATTCTGGAGATAAGCTGGGGTGTTCAAGTAACAGTGTTCTTTCTGCCTATATTCTTTTCTTTGAAATGATTAGTGGAATATTGCAAAAGCAGGCTATCCTTCTGCATCTATTCAGGCATAAGCATTTATTAAGCAAGTCCTTTAGAAATTGTTTTCCAATGCTCCCTAATGTAGACAAACACAATAAGTGGTATATGGAATTATTTGGGGTATATACAGATAGAGCATTAAACAACATGTAAACATGAGATTATTCCCTTTTATAATTTCTTTCCCTCTCTTAGGACGAAGAAATTCTCAGGGTGTTATAAGCAAATACTTGCTTTCTAAACACTTGCTAAGCTCCATTTCAAACAGAGAACAGCTCTACATTTCCTACACAGGCAATGAAATCTAGCTAGACAAATAACATTATTTTGCTTGTATTATATTTATTCTATAGTTACTTTCTTTTTAAATGCTAAAGATAATTTAAGAATTTTTTGAATCCACTTCAAATTTACAGAAAATTTTAAGAAATATACAGAATAAGAGAGTAAGTTACTGATACGATACCTATCACCCCTGAATGCTTAACGGTGTAGTTCTTATCAACAGGGACATTCTCTTCACAAGCACAATGCAACCATCAAAATTAGGAAGTTGCTACTCAAGACACCAACCCTATTTGTGTTGCACCAATTACAAAAATTAATGCTAGCACAATAATGCAGCCTGGGATTATTCATTGTATTAAGTTGTTCTAGCTCTTGGGTTATCTTTAGTCTGGAACAATTTCTCAGTCTTTACTTGACTTTCATGACTTAGGCCTTCAATTTTCATTTGTCTGACCTTTCTTCATGATTAGATTCAGATTTTGAATCTTTGGTGAAATGTCACAGAAGCAATGCTCCTCTTCTTGCATCCTATTGAATGGCACCACACTGATGTGAACCATTGCTGCTAATGTTAACTCTGATTACTCGACGAAGGTGAAGTCTGCCAGGTTTCTCCATATGAAGAAAAACTACCCTTTCATCCTTTGTAATTAATAAGCATTTCATCGTGAGGGACTTTGATACTATGTAAATATTCTGTCTCTCATCAAATTTAAGGACTAGTTTTAACATCTATTGATGTTTCTTAGATGAATTAATCATTACTCTCGTGGTTGCCAAACGAATGTCTAATTCTAGCATTCTATCGTTCATTCTTCGGAGAGAAAAAGCTTTCTCATTTTCCTCTTTATTTATTTATATCTGAATGGACTCCCAGATTGCTATTTTGTTCAGTTAATTATAATTTCTTACTCTTGTTATTTATTTCAATGCTCAAATTGTCCCAGATTTGACCTGTGAAAGCCTCTCTATTCTGTCTTCTTTTGACATATCCCAATCATTCTCTAAGCATTTTCTTTCTGGCATAAGATTCTCCTGGCTCTTTAGTGTTAGCCCTAGTGTTGGCCATTTCTCCAAAGCATCAGTTAGTGGAGAAGGGTGTTTGGGAATAGAGATCCCTGTGTTAACTAAGCTGGTTGCTATTGGGACCTCTTCCCTCAACTGTAGATTGTGCAAGTGCTTCTCAGCCCTTCCTCCCAGTCTGAGGTGGGTGAGGACGGATAGAGTACAGGATCACTTGCCACTCATGTGAAAAGTCAAAGAGGTTTGGAGTTGGCTCTTTCCTTTCCCCTAGCTCAATTAGGCTCTGAAAAAAATTCAAAAATAGTTTTATAAAATAGTTTCTTTGAAGGTAGAACTTTTTAAGAAGAATCCAATGCTCTAAAACACTTCAAAATGATTAACTGTCCCCTGCACCTGCGGGAAGGACAAGGGGATTTTTTTTCCCCTCAACATTCACTGTAGAACAGTTAGAGGTAAAATTCACAAATATGTGGGGGCTCCTATGACTAGGTTCCACTGATGAATTCTCAGACTTGTCCACACTGAGCTTCTAGCAGTTTATCAGTTACAATTCAGGTTTTCCTACCAAACACCTCCCCATGGAAGTTTTAGCTCATGGGTTTCTTCTGTAGTGGGTTTTAATTCTCTGAATTCACCTGTTTTCAACTTGGTTAGCAGAGGTTTGACACAAGCCTTACTTCTATTATGGGTCTAAGAAAAGGTCTTGATTTTTCAAGACCTTTTTTTGTTTAGATTTTTATTTGTTGTTGGGACAGACTGATGACTTCTAAGCTCCATATATGCCAGACGGATAACATAAAGTCTAAAATTCCCTTTCAAAATTATCTATTTGGATTAAAAAGTGAGTCTGAATAAAAGGAAAGCTTCATTAAATAACAATACAATTGGTATTCTAGAGCTTAGGTTTGGGAAGCACTGCTGGGGCCCAAGGGGGGTTGGTGCAGAAATGACCTCTTTTTGTGTTTATTTTAGCTCTCTGGCTTAATAACCACTCTACCATGCATATGTAGTTCTCTAATCACACAAATTCCACATGCATATTCCAGTGGCCATCTGTCCCTGAAACAAAGGTTGTGCACAGCAGAGAGCCCCCACCCTGTCAGATGTGATCTATGAGCTCCTGTGTTTGAAGGAGCACCTGCCCTAGGCTGAACTGACTCAGCACCTCGAGGGCAGCCTGCTCCCGCTAGGCACTGAGTATCTTTGTCGTCAATGTCCAGACCTGGGGCCCCAGGAATGCTCTGCTTCCAACTCCGTGCCCATGTCACTACCAGCATTTCTCTCTGTCTCTTTTATTTTCCCCTGCTGTTTGAAGAAGACACTCTCCCACTCCTAGCCCAGCCCACAAAGCCTTCCACCTCTTCTTAGCTGGGCTGGTTTGACCAGCCACAGGTCTTCCTTGGTATAATGGTGAGGATTATCTGACCTATTCCATGTCCACAACCCTTTTGGTGCCTCTGCCCACCATGCCACCCCTCACTTTGGCCTAGAAGAAAAGATAAAAGGATGAGAAGGTCAAAATATGGATTTAAATAATCATTGTCTGCTACGAGTGTGTTGTGTGTGTGTGTGTGTGTGTGTTGTGTACATGTGTTTAATAAGTAAGACATGAAACATCTCTATTTCCTTTGAGGGATCCTCTGGATTTCGAGATTGTCTTAATCAAACACGCTTTATCCTATTACCTCCCTGCTCTCCTTTTGGGAGGTACTCCATGGTACAATTTGAAGGACAGCTCCTGTAACCTCTTCTTACCTCCAAGGCTCAGAGGTTCAAATCTTTCCTCCATCTTCCCTCCACCTTCATCTTAGCCACGGGACAGTAATGTGGTATAAATTCAGTCAATCAGTTGCTCTATTCTGTGACCTTGATGACTGGTAATAGCTGGAGGGGCCAGTCAGGAGTCAGATCCCTGCCCCTGGTGGTAGGGAGCATAGGCCATCCAGACAGGTCCTGCCTCATAACCCACCCAAAGCTTGGTCCTCTGACCTCTCAATGATTCTTTGATCCCTGTTAGTCTTTAATTATATTTCCTTTTTGTCTAAGAGAGCAAATCTGTTCCTGTATTTTGCAACCAAGAGTCTGACTGACATAGCCCTGCCTATGAGTCAAGAATAATAACGCCATCTACAGAGATTTTGTGAGAGTTAAATAAGAGAGCTCCAAGCTTGGTGTCTGGAGTATGAAAACTGAATTTGCAGAAAGCTGAGAATGTGACAGGCCCTAAGATAAAGTTCTTGGAATCCTAACAATGACCCTGGAAAGGTGTCACCATTTTGCCAAGGTGGAAACTTAGGTGTGAGGAAGATATAACTAAACATGTGAAGGCCACGCTGCTTGTAAGACAAAACTAGGTTTTGCTTTCAGGTCTATTTGATATTAAAATTTTTATCATCCCTTCATTATTTCTACATTTTCCAACTTAACTCAGTTTAGAGAGTGCCGCAGTCTGGCTGGGCACAAAATCACGAGCCACTCAAGCAGGAACAAAGTTTATTTTTTGAAACTGCCGCCAATGTCCAGTATGCCCCGGGAAGATTTTTTCCACCCACGCGGCCTCCTCCCGGACCGCAGAGAGAGCTCCTCCTCCGGAACTCCCTCCTACTGTACTTCCCCAACCAATGGGAACTCTCCAGGAGTCCCGTAGCCGGCCTAGGTGAACAGCAGGAGTCCAATATCCATATGAATGCAAATCTTAACATAATCATATCATCTCAATGGCTAGCTGGCGTCACCTTTCGACCAAAAATGCCATGCATCATATAGTTGGCTCTTAGCAAGAGAGATATCAATGTGAGTTTGAAAGAAAATCAAAGGCAGTCATAGAAACCATAGATCCAGAACACAGACCTCAGGTAAGATCCCATGATCCCCAGCCACCTCCACGAACTCTGTTAACAGCAAGGCTGAGAAGCTGAAGGGAACTGTGTCTACCTTTTTATCCTACTCTGAAATAGTGCCTGTGTTTTGAAAAACAGACTGGGTGAGAAGTAGAAAGCAGCACTCAGAGAGGTGGAGAACTCTACACTTGATTTTATACCAGCAAGCCCAGAGGAAAGAAAAACTCCAAATTCTGAGCCCTGATCCAAAGTTCCTCACAATATTTATAGGTTATTTGACATCATCTTAGACCCATCCTATCATTGAGGCTTTTTCCTCTTTTTTTAAAAAAATTCCTAATCTATGTGGCTAAAGGCCTTGTACAGGGTCTCTAACATCAAGCATGCTCACAGAAACCGAGAAGAAAGGGCTCTTTTAACAGGCATCCTTTATCTTTCAAGAGGGAGTAGTAGTCAGACTCTTAGGGCAGTTATTTACAATCCAAAAGGCAGGGACTCAGAGTTAATGAGGCTTCTGGAGAAAGGCTGAGAGAGGGGAGCAGAACTGACCCCTTCCCCAGGCATTGGTTTCTTACCATAATGCTTTGTAATTTCATTTCACAACCAGGTCTGGTTTTGCCATTGCACCTGAACACTAGGCCATGAGTGGGGCAAAACTTAGTGAAGGAAGGCAGCCCAGGTTGGTTTGGGGCTTACAGGCTTCCAACCTCCTGAAAATGTCACTGAGTGAGAGAGTAGAGGCCAAAATGGGAACACAAAATGTGAATCTACTGGAGCCAGGTCCCTGCAAGGGTTTTGAAGGTCACTGGGATATTTCCATGGGGCAGATTTAAGAAAAAGGGAGGAGGGGGTAGGGGAATAAGAATGGGGACAACAGGCTATGTGAAGCTGTAGCCTCTGATTGAACTCCACTGACAAAATAATCAGCTGGCCACTGAGAGGCCCCAGCTCAGTTTTGCAACATTCCTGAGATTTGTGGAAGCCCCTTCTGCAGCACCAGGGCTCTGAAAATTCTGGTACCTGTGTAGTATCCATTTTGATACCAGCTAGAACTTCTTCATCTGTTAAGGACCAACTTAAAATTAGATTTAAAAAGATGAATTCATAAATATTACAAGTGGGTAGAAAAGGGGTAACTGCCTTCAGGCATAGCTGGATCTCGATGCTTAAACTGTGTCTTTGGGACTCTCTGTCTTTCCCCAGGGCTTGGCTTTGCCTTCCTTGATTGGCTTCTTTCTCAGCAAGCTCCCCCCATGATGGCAAACAGGGCCCACCAGCTCTAGGACTATGTTCTCTAGCTTAGCAGTCACAGTGGCAGGAGAGTTCTTCTCTACCAATAGTTCCCAGAGCAGGTCCTAGGCCTGATCTTTTATTTATCTGACTCGATCATGGGCACATCCCTGAGTGAGTCACTGTGGTCAGAGGTATGGACTGCCCTTTATTGGCCACGTCTGTGCAAAACTAGGGTGCAGACAGGGTGGGGTCAACCCCTCTCAATTGTAAGGACTGAGGTTGGGGCAAATGTCCATTTCAGTTTTCTGCATTTTGGCTGCATGTATTTGTCCTACTGAAGGAAAAGAAAGACTGACCTTCCTTCTCTGCTTCCTCTATCAGCCATCTTTCCCAGGCCCAGCTGAACTCTGCTGGAATGTGATGAAAGGGAGAAGGAATTCAAGGCCCACATCAGGTCTTTGCATAGTGATTCAGTGTTGCTCCTAAAGCCTCGCCCTGCTTCCTGAGGAGGAAGGCTGACATTTTTTTTTCCTCTTTGTATCCATTCCTTTTCCCCCTGTTGTCTTGCACATAGCTGATGCTCAGCAGGAATTGTTGAATGTGATGGTAGAATATTGAAAGAAGAAAGCAAAGGAAGGCAGCCAACCAACTTTCACTCCCTCCTTGTGGAAGCAAGGTGGAAGCTCCTCTTTGGATCCCAGAGCCCTGCAATTTCTTGGACAAGTGCATTGTCATGGCCACCTTCCCTGCCTGTCCTGTGTTGCTGGATGCTGTGAACTGGAGGAAAACAGAAGATGGAGAAGGCGGGGTGCTGTTCTTCCCAGCGTAATGGAGAGCAGAGATGACCTGCCATTCAAGGAGGGAATTGAGCCCAGGGCACTTTTGCTCCCTCTTCTCAGCAAGGCTCTGGGCTATGGAGCTGGCTGCAAATGTTAATTGGGCACAACTTGACTTTATTTGACTGCATTAGCTCTGCTGTAATAATCTATAAAGCATAGAATGTGCATCAGATGCAAGTTTATTGTGTAAAAGCTATATCTTAATCATATTAATTGAAGTTTCAGAGCAGATGGGTTTCCTTTTCAAGCCACATTTTATTACATTTCATTAACATCATATTAATGGCAGCACAATAGCAGAAACACTGGACATTAAAACCATTTTCTGATGGCTCAACTACATTTTCTGTGCCGTTAACTTGAATGCTGGCCTGGTTAGCCAGAATTTCTCTACTGGTGGAAATATAAATATGCCTTCTCTCCTTTTGTTTCTGCAAATTCCTGAAACATTGTGTAAACCCTGGTTACATAAGTTAGACTGATTTTACCAGCTTGATTGTGAGCAAATTGAATATTTTTCCTGGCCTTCCAAGAATCTTGGTCTAGAGACATGATTGATCCTGGGCCCAAAAGTGTGGCTTTTCCTCTACTTTCCCTCTCAAATCCAAAGTGGATTTGAAGTAATTTATAAAATATAGTTATCCCTTTATGTTCCTTGGTAATTGACTCCGGTACCCTCTGCAAATACCAAAATCTGCATATGCTCAAGTCCTTTGTGTAAAACAGTATAGCATTTGTCTGTACCTATATTAAATTAGCTCTAGATTACTTTTAATACCTAACACAATGGAAATACTATGTTAATAGTTTGTGTTAGTCAGCTTTGCATCGCTGTGACCAAAATACCTGAACAAAACAATTTAGAGAAGGAAAAATTTCTCTGGGGCTCATGGTTTCAAAGTTCTTAGTCCATTGCTCTGGGCCCAAACTGAGGCAGGACCTCATGGCAGAAGGGCCCAGCAAAAGAAAACTGCTGGGGTCAGAAACAGAGCTGGCCCCTAGTGATGTAAGTGATGTACCTCCTCCAATTACATCCCACCTGCCTTCAGTTACTACCCAGTCAGTGCATTCGCACCAGGATGAATTGATTATATTGCAGTACCCTGACCCAATCATTTCCCTTCCAAACATTTTTACATTAACATAGGAGCTTTGGGGGACACCTCATACCCAAATCATAACACAATTGTTACACATTATTTTCTAGAGAATAATGACAAGGGGGAAAAACGTCTGTACGTGTTCAACACAGAAAAGAATTTTTTTACATAATTTTTCCCTGAAGTCGGTGTAATCTGCTGATGCAGATCCCATAGGCATATATATAAAGAAGTAAGGTCAATGCAAAGGGATGCTTGCATTCCAATCCTAACTCTACCACATGTAATTGTGTGATGTAAGAGAGGTCTCTTTACTTCTCTAAACCATGTTTTCTGTCTGTAAAATTAACTATAAATGTAAAATATCTGCATCTGCTGCTCCTGGGGCTGCTGTAGGGTTGAACACAAAGTGCTCTGTGGGCTGTGTGGCTGCAGGAGTGAGGTGGACAGAGAGCCAGGGGTCAGTGCAGGGAGGTCTGCGAGGTCCATGCAGGCCCTGGCTTTTAGTCTTAGGAAGGTGGAGGAACCGAGGGCTGAGAACTGAGCAGGCAGTGGGGGTGAGGGGCTGGTCTGTTTTACATTGTGAGAAAAAATGTCTCTGGTTGTTTCATTGAGAATAGATTATATGGAGCAAGGGGGAAGAAGAGACCAGTAAAGAGACTGTTATGGAAGACAGTGGCTTGCACTACTGAGGTGGTAGGTAATGGTCAAGTTGGGATTCATTGAAGGGGAAGCCAACAAGGTTTGAGAGACACTGGGTGGGATGCAAGAGAAAGAGAAGAACCAAGGAAGGGTTGACCAAGGACAGTCTATCTTCTCCCTATTCCAGGGCCCACCTGTTGGTCTGCTTTATTACTGAGAAGAATTCAGTGTCTTAGAGTCTCGTTCCCTCTGCTGCTGCTGAGAAGCTTTCCCTGAAAGTCACACCAGATGTGTCAGGAAAGGACAAGGGACTTCTGGGAAATATCAAATGATCTGGGGAATCAAACTTCTTATATCTCTCGAACATCATTTTCATATTTATTAAAGTGCGTTTACATAGTTTATTGCACTTTCCTTCCCACACCAATTCCGGGCATTAGAGCATTGAAGTCTCCCTGTTCACAGATAAGCAACTCAAACAAAGAGAAGGAAAAACCTCGTTTTCAAGGGCATCCTCTTAGTTGTTACCCTAGGAGGATAAATGAAATAGCAAGAGAACTTTGGGATCCCAGTGAAGAAAACCGATAAATCCAAGATAACCCTGATTGTAGGAAAAGATATTTTTGCAAAATCTGGTAACAAAGTTTAAACGGTTTAAATTAAAAATTTTATAGTTAAAATTGTTAAAAGTTTAAAATATAATAAATATAATCCTTGCTTCCTCTTTGGTCTACGGATTTAGGGCTAAAATTTTCTAAGTAATAAAACAGAAGAGAACCAACATTTGTTCTTCTCTTGTAAAACTACATATTAGACACACGTTTTCTCAGCTCATCCCAGTTAGGACTCCAAGAATAAGCATTATTAGCTCTATTTTACTGTCAAGGTTACTGAGGCACTTTGGGTTCTCAAATAGTTTATATTTCATAAGATGCCTACGTCTTATTTAAAGTATTAAATAAGTGTTAGTGTAATAGTCCTCGTAAAAAGCTGTGCCAACATTTCAGTTAGGAGGAATAAGTTCAGGAGATCTACTCTACAACACAATGACCAGAGTTAGTAACCATAGACTGAATACTTGAATATTGTTCAGGAGTAGACTAAGTGTTCTCACCACACACGCAAAAAGAATATGAGGTAACGTGCATGTCAGTGAGCTTGATTTAGCCAGTCTACAAAGTATGTGTGTGTGTGTGTGTGTGTGTACATACCACAAATATGTTTGTCAGTTAAAGAAAGAAGAAGCAGAGCCAGTGAGCAGTTACGTATGTGTGTCATCCATTCACAAGGGATCTCATGCCATGGCTTATTTCTCCAGGAGACTTCTAATGTCAGCCCTAAATATGGGTGTCAAAACACATCGTTCTCCTGGGAGGCTGCAACCATCTCAAGACTGCGTGTTTAAATGACTAAAACGGAAAAAAAAAAATAGAGCTCTTAGATTTATAGTAAAAGGCCAAACTCTTTCATCTTGGAGAGAGCTGTGTATCAAGCCATCAGTGAAGGGTGAGAGAGGTGGCCCAAGCTCCCCGGGGTCCCCAGGGGGATCCTCCAGGTAGCAGTGGGCTAAGCCTGTGGCTGGGAATCCAGCCAAATTGTCAACTCCCTGTCTCCTCGTTTGTCAAGCAAGCAGGCGATGTCACAGTAGATTATGCCGGTGTGGAAGAGAACATTCTGGCTGAGAACACATCTGAGATTGAAAAATGTTTCTCCTGAAAAAAAAAAAAATTGAGTGTTTTTGAGGAAAAATGATTCTAGAGCATTGGTGGGCAGGTGTGGCTGTCAATCTTCCCTCCATTGATACAGGGACAGGACTCATTCAGGGCTGTGCAGTGGGTCACAAGACAGGGCTCTCGAAAGACACAGTGTGACTGCATTATTGGAACAATCTGAAATTAATCCAGAACAGAGACAGTGGACCAGGCAAGAAAGGGCAAAGCAGAGGTCACAAAGTGGTTTCTTCTAGACTTAATGGTCAGTGTGTTTGTGTGTGTGTGTGTGTGTGTTTGTGTTTGAATTTAGCTGGTTTAGTGTTTAAAAGGTATTTGAATTGTGAACTAAAAAGAAATTGTAAATAAAAAGCTATAGTTTTGCCTTCTCTGAGAAAATGGAAAGATCTGGTGATTCTGGGTCTATTTTCCAACATGGGGCTGGCTGAGTTGAGTAGCAGCTACCCCCTTTTAGGAGCATGGACCATACAGCTATGTTCTTTATCATTTAACTCATGGGCTGCTGTGTTTTAGATGTGGTTTGAGTGTGTCTGCCAAAAGTTCATGCGTTGGATGGTTGGTGGAAAGTGTGGAAATGGCCGGGAGGTGGTGGAACCTTTCAAAAGTAGAGACTAGTGGGAAGGGTGATGGAGTCATTGGGGGTGCTACTTTAGGAAGGAATTAGTTGTGGGACCCTGGTAAGTTCTCAAGAGAAGATCATGATTAAATGGCAAGGCTGGCTTCACCCCCACTCTTTGGCTCTCTGTCTCATCATGTGGTCACTTCCAGAGGCCAAACAAATGAAACTACAGGGTCTTGACCTCCAAAACTGCCATTTAAATAAACCTCCTTTCTTTATACATTGTCCAGCACCAGGTATTTTGTTACAGTAATGAAAAAAAAAATGGGCTTAGACATCAGCCTAACTTCCTTGTCATTGAAGCCTGTAGCCCTGATTAAAACGTGAGGCTCCAATCCTGAGTTCTTTCAAGGAGCTTCCTTCTAGCATCCCATCTGGCTCCCCCAAGGGTGTCTTCATTTTGGAGATTTCCCCTTTCTTCTTGCCTCAAGCCAAATCCACGAGGGTCAGCTTTGTACTTCAACAGAAAAGAAGGCTCCCTACCCCACTCTCCACCACTCCTGTGGCTTTAGAAATAAGAACAAAAATGCGTCTCCACGCGTAGATTAGAATCCTCTATCTCTTCCTTTCTCTAGTGATCTTGAATGAGAAGGAACATGGGGTCAAATTTTAAAGAGAAATGATTTCTTATTTATTTGGAAGGTACAGCACCCCCTACTTCCTCCCTCAGTTTTCTTTCTGCCTATTTTGTTCTAATAGCAAGAAAGGGCAGAATTTTAATAATATCTCCCTGGAATGACTTTCTTCATGCATGAATTATTTCTCATTTACAAAGGTTTGGGAGATGCTTTTTTTTTACCCTTCCTTTTTTTCCCCTTGCTGTGGGAAATGATGACTGTTTTCATTGCTAGACACATTACTGTCAGAACTCATGGAGCTGATGGTCGAGCCTGTTTTCCCACGGAGTCCCTCTCCAGCAGCCAGCTCAGCTTGTCACATCCCTGAAATAGCAGCTCTTTTCAAGGCCTGTATGAGAATGTCACAGTCACAGTGGCTAATGGCAGGTGACTGCTGCAGTTACACTGCTGGCAGCGAACAAAGACAGATGAAAGACTGTGGAGGCCCAGCTCCCTTTTATTTCATCCTCACAAAAACCGTTTGGGAGTAGGTATCGCTGTCATTATTTTTACAGAGGAAGAAACAGAAGCTCAGAGAAGTTAAGGCACTTTTCCAAGCTTGCTCAGCCAGTAAATGGTACAACTAGTATTTAAAATGGGCTCTGCCCAATCCCACCCTTTGACCACTAGACTGGACAGCTATTCCTGTGCTGTCCTGGAGGAATTTCACCCAGAAGCCTGGTTCCCCTTCAGGAATAAAGAGATGATTTCTGAATTGTGTGGATATGTTAGTCAGCTCCCTGTTACTATAACAAAATACTTGAGATAATCAGCTCATAAAGCAAAAGTGTTTATTTTGGCTCATGGTTTTGGAAGGTCCAGTCTATGATCAGTTGACCCTGTTGTTTTGGACGTAGGGTAGGGCAGCATATCATAGTGGGAGTACATGATTGAGAAAAAAAAAAAAGAAGTAGAGACTAGTGGGAGAGGTGATGGGGTCATTGGGGGTGCTGCTTTAGGAAGGAATAAGTACAATCATTTCACGTCTAAGCAAAAAAGAGAGGATAGGGCAGAGGCCCCAAATCCCCTTTGAGAGCACACCCCAATGACCTAAGGACCTCAACTAGGTCCCATCTCTCAAACATTCCACCATCTCCCCAAGAGTACCGTGCTGGGATCCAAACCTTGAAAACATGGACCTTTGGGGGAACATTCAAGCTCAAATCCTAGCAGGGTAGCAATGAAGATAGTTCAGGAATCCTTGAAAAACATCTGTGGTTTGGGACCCCTGAAACATTGACACTGGGCCAACTCCATTCTATTGGAGGCAAGTTGTGTTAGTCAACTTGACGTCTCTATGACCAAAACAGTCAACAAGAAAAACTTAGGAGAGGAAAGTGTATTTTGGCTCATGGTTTCAAAGGTCACAGTCCATGGTCGGCAAGATCCAAGGTAGAAATACATCATGGCAGAATTGTTTGGAGGAGGAAAGCTGCCCAGCTCATGGCAGCCAGGAGGCAGGGGAAGCGGGGAGGAAGGGGTCAGGACAGATTCAGTCCCCAAGGTCATGCCCCCAGTGACCTACTTCCCAGAGCCATGCCCCTCCTGCCTATAGTTACCACCCAGTAGTCCATTCAGATTATTAACCATTACCTGGGTCAATCCACTGGTGAGATCACCGTCCTCACAATGCAATCATGTCTAAAAGCCTGGCCTTGGAAACTTGCTGCCTTGGGGACAATGCTTTCAACAAGAAAGCTTTTTTTTTGGGGGGGGTGGGGGTATCTCCCAGATCCAAACCATAACATAAGTGTGTGTCCCTTCTTTACACATGCAAAAACTGAGGCTAATAGAGTTTTATGATTTGCCAAAGATTGAATAGCCTCGAGAGGGAATTGGAATTCAGGTCAGCCTGTCTTCAAGAACCACCATCCTTTGCTACTTTTTTATTTTTATTTTTATTTTTTTGGTACTGGGGATTGAACTCAGGGGCCCTCAACCCCTGAACCACATCCCCAGTCCTATATTTTGGATTTTATTTAGAGACAGTATCTCACTGAGTTGCTTAGGGCTTCGCTAAATTGCTAAGACTGGCTTTGAAAAACTCACAATCCTCCTGTCTCATGCTACTCTTTTTTACTAAAAGCCTTTTGAGGGCAATAGCCCCAAAGTGCAGCGTTCACGTTACTGGGAGACGTGAAATTATTTCAGGAATTCATGGGCAAACCCTTTTTATTTACTGGTGTGCACAAATTATAATCTATGCTATAATTTAAAAAAAACTCACCAAGCCCAACATTTTATGATTAATACTGCTTAAGTGAGAGCCAGATTTGACTTAAGTAAAACCAGTGAGTTGATTTTTAAAAAAAATAAAAGTATGTCGGTAAATAGAGAGATGGTGCTCGCAGATGGCAAGAATTTTCAAGACAGTTTGTGAATGACTGAAGCTTGGGGAACACAAAAGAATCATCTGTTGACATTAAGGAATGGAATTTTGTGTACTGAGAACCTATATATAGGAGTTCATAGGGAACAACCTCAGGGCTGTCTCCAAGTTCACTGTGTGATTACTCCGTCTCTGATAACTATGCCCTCCCCACCTACTACCCCAACACCAGCTCCTTTCTCAAAGCGATAGGGTCATGTTTATATAGCATGGCCACACCCCAAAGGCCAAGTGATTGTTGGTTCACTATGGCCAATACTAGCTGGACCAGTCAGTGACTTCCTATTAGACACAGATGGGAACTAAGAAATGGCAGGCTCCACCAGGCTGCTCTGTTGAATGGAGGCCATGTTAACCCTGTATCTGTTAACAACTGCCACGCTACCTTAGGGCCAAGGAAGTGGAGTTGGCTGTTTCTGTTGAGTGAAGAAACAATGAAATAGGGATACCGATAGACTCAGAGATAAGGAGCAGAGGGAGAAGCCCCTAAGCTCCTTCCCCAGTGGATAACTTAAGACACTTCTTTATTCTTCTTGGTATTTCTCCTTTTTGCCAATGCCCGCTCTAGTGAGCCTCTGTTAATTACCGCCAGAGTTGTAACCTATGCAATGGTTCCCCAAGATGGCATGATAGCTAAACGCTCACCCTGCCAGCTCCCCTTCAGCACACTCATGCCCTCCTGGTGCTGTTTGAATGCTCCATCTCCAGGAGAGGCGGCCAGGGTGCACGCAAGACACTGCACCTCCCAGTGGGGCCAGGGAGGTCTGAGAAGTGGACAGGTCTTTTCCACTTCTCAAAATGGCAATTAGGGCCAATCGGTGCAGCCCCATCTGGAGGCCCAGAAATCTCAATATGTACCTGCCACTGCAGTCAGGTGATGTGGAGGTCTCTGCTCCTCTGGGTGGAGAGGAAAGGCAGCCTCTAATGAGAGGAGGCATGTCATTAAACCACTCACAACAGCATTTCTTTGCATAGAAAAGGGTTTTGCAGCTGAGCCCTGTATTGCTCTCTTTGGGCCTCATCCTTAGGAACACATTTCTAGTAGAGGTGCAGGATGCATCCACAGGGAACCTGGAGCCCAGTATGAATTCATTTCTATAGCACAGACTCTCTTGCCTAAAAGATCCTGTGCATTGCCTTCCTGAGCCTTCAATGACCTGAGTCCATCCTCACTTATTCTCAAAATAATCCCTTCATTCTTGTCTCCTTAATATGTCCTGTAGTTGACACACACACGTGGAGTTTCTTTCTATCTAGCACAGGTCTCTGAAAATAACTCCTCCACTACCTTGGGAGTAGATTCCCATAGTCTTAGAAATCCCCCTTCTCACAAGCCCAGCTGATGGAGGCAGAAAGGACCTGCGGCATCTTACAGAGATACCGGTTATTTATAGAGGTAAAGTGCAAGGTCTTGTGGACTTGGGGGCCTGCAGGGGTGCCTCGGGGGCATCCTTACTGGACCACTTGAACCCATTGGGCATGGAGACAGCAGTGAAGACGGATGGCATCTGTTGCGGATCTCTCTAGCGTTCCAATCCTTGCTTTATTCATAACAGCCAACCAAGTTTCCTTAACTTGGATATCAGATCGGTTTAGAATAAACCCGCTTATTAATTGAGTTACGATTTATTTACAGTAAACTGCTCGCATTTTGAATGGGTTGCTGTTTCTAGACACCAAATGGTGCTCCATGAGACTTTGACTCCTTGCTATTTCACTGTGTCCCATTTTTTTAATGCTGCTCCCAATTCAGCAGGGTCCCCCTCATTGTTTTCTGCTTTCCTAAGCACTCTCCAACCTCTATGGAGCCCTCCCAACTTTCTCAGCCCAGAAAGGTTTGTGCTTAAACCTAAGGACTCCATTCTATAGTGAAGCCTTTAAGCTGAATAGTTTTGTTTGTTGGTACCGATGGTTGAACCCAGGGTTGCTTAGCTACTGAGCTGCATCCCCAACTCTTTTTTAAAAAACATTTCCTAGTCTTGGAATGAACTTTCTCTTTTGTGTGACAGGACTGTGCCTGGTGCTGGGGACACAAAGACTTGGAGCCAAAGACTTCTTTCCAGGAGCTCAGAGGAAATAATTGTGTAAAAACAACCACAATGTAACACTGGAATTTAAGGATAGACGACACTTTGCCAAATGTAAGGAGACAAAGAATTTTCCACAGTCTTAATGTGCACTTACAAAAGACAAAAAAATTGTAATACCTGTTAAAATAATTAAAAATGATTTTTTTAAAGGCTATAGAAATCGGGATATTGTAATAGAGGAGAAAAGTTGAGCTCAACTCAGAACACAGCAAGGACAGGCAAGGATTTGTGGCCAAGGGCAACAGGCCCAGCAGACAGAAAGTTACTAACAGGGTGTCTTGACACACCCCATCAGGGGGGATTATTGATAAACTTAGTCAGCCTGGGGACTTCATAACAAAATATAGTAGACCAGGTGGCTTAAACAACAGAAATTTATTTTCTCCTAGTTCTGGAGGCTGGAAGTCTGAGATCAGGGCGTCAGTATGATGGGGTTCGGCTGAGAGCTCTTCCTGGCTTGGAGGCTGGCTGTCTTTCTTGGTTTCTCCTCACATGGACTTTCATCAGTGTGTGAATGAAGGGAAGGAAGGGGGAAAGAGAGACAGAAACAGAGACAGCAATCCTCTTCTTCCTAGGCCACTAATCCCATCATGAGGGCCACATCCTCATAACCATATCTAACCTAAATTTCCCCCCAAAGATTCCAACTCCAAGCACCATCACACTGAAGGTTGATGGAAGGAAGGCCACTCAAATACTCAGTCCATGATACTGGCCTAATGGGGTTCTTGTTAAAGGAAGATCAAGAACTTGGACACCAACAGTGAGGTGGTCAAGGACAGAGTGTCATTGTCCAGGTCCTGCAACATTCTCTAAGTACAAGAAAGACTTTTCAACTGGTGTTAAGTGAAGGAGCCATGTACTTCCTGATGCGGGGACCATCTCTTTTCTCGTCATTTCCCGTCTTCTTCTTCCTGATACCACCCTCTTCCTTGCCCCAACTTCTTCAATTTCCAGCTTTCTTTCAGAGATGTAGGAAACTCAATGTCTGGAAGTCACATGTCCTATGATAGTGAAACCCTCCTGGGAGAGTTCTGAGATGAGAAGGAACTGCAGGACTGTACTTCTGGCAGAGTCGTGTTGTAAAGGAGGTAGGAAATAAAGCTAAAAGAAAGGGAGATGATTCCTCAAATAGACAATGGCGATAAAGATTCCAATACATAAGATGGCCCAGTTTTCGGAATAAGGTGCTGAGACAATGTTGGGTTTCTCTGATTTTGCAGAAAAGAGGAAGCAGGCCTGAGTTATTCAGGAAACACTGTCAATTCTGCTTCTTCCTGTCTAGGCATCTCTGTGACCCTCAGTGTTTTGCACAGAGTATTACCTCTTAAGTATTTGTTGCACTAATTAAATTTAATTAGAAGCCATTGCTTAGTTACCTTTATCACCAATATTAGTACAATTGACCACCAAGAAGTTTCACAATATATTGATTAATGGGATAAAAATATATTTGAAGAAGTTAAAAGAAATTCTAAACAACCTGTCCTTCTTTTCAAATTTCTTTTCTTCCATTCTTTTATTCTTGACCACAGTTTTAAAATCATGAATGCTAGGAGTTGATAAATGACTGCTCTTGATTTCTTATAGCTATGAAAAATACGAGGAGCTTGGCTACAGAATCTCATATTTATTATCATCTACCCTTGCAGGAAATGTGAATTGGTATATCGCCCAGGGAACAGAATTTGGCAATATCTATCAAAATTATAAGAATATTTTTCCTTCCATCCAGCAACCATAATTCCAGGCAGCCTGTGTCAGTCATGTATTACTACAAAACATACCATCTCAAAACTTACTAGCTAAAAACAACAATTTATTATTCCTCACATTTCTGCAGGCAGAATGGGAGATTCTCACTTAGGATCTTTCTGGATGCACAATCATCTGAAGGGTTCATTCTGCTGGACATCCAAGATGGTGCACTCCTGATTGGGCACTTGGTGCTAATTGGCAGCTGAGAGCTCAGTTGGGGATGCTGACTAGACTTTTTTTCCCATGGAAAAGTCCATGTGGCTTGGACTTTTCCAGGAATTATGACTAGGTTACAAAATGAAGTATCCATTTTGCTAAAAACAGAAGATTCCAAGTCAGTCAAAGGCAATTTTTAGAACCAGTCCGGTGCCATTTCCACCAAAACTATTGGTCCACCCTCCCATCAAGGTCACTAAATATGGTCTTTGAAGAAGTTTCCCAAATTTTCCCTTATTTTATAAAATATTGGAACTCTCTCACATACTAAGCTTTTCAGTTAGGGTTCTTTAATTCTAAACAACAGAAACCGTTGCAAATAGCAGAACACTTGTTGGAATTGAAATGATTGAGGAATAGGGCTTGGAATAAGCAGGAGATGCCCTGAAGTCTCCTAGATTCTGCAGCTGGATTGGATGAGCTCTATGGTTACTTCTGTTCATATTCCTCAATAGAAGTCAGTAACTCAGGAGAAAGACTGTTGTTGCCTGAGATTATGCCAGAAACCAATCCTCTGTCCCCTATGTCTATGGTAAATGGAGGAGAAATCTGGTAGCGGGAGCTTCCCTAACTTTCACAGTAGAAAGGCACCTAGATTTCCTTTCCAGCACAATTGATCCTAGGGTGGAACACTAAAAGGGACAATAGATGTGAATGAGAAGACAACAATGGATGTCACTTCCACTGGGTTTACTTTCCAATACCTTTCCCTATTATCTGCATCCATGACCAGAAATGAGTCTAGGGTCCAAGGAGGATGGGTTTTGAAGCTGGACATAGCTGGCTGCATCACCTACTGGTTGGGTGACCATGGACAATTTTAATCTTTATTAAATAGACTCAATTTCCTTATTTGTAACATGGAAGTAAACTGTATACCTAATTTTCAGGGTTCTTGGGAGGAATAGAGATAACATACCTACAGTTCTTTGTAGTCTCTGGCCAACAGTAGACCCTTAATAGATGGCGGCCATTGTATCATTACTCAAGATGGCGCAGCAACAGATATTCCTCCCTTCCCTCCGCACCCCTCTCCACCGCCACTGTGGAACCTCTATCCTTGCTCCATCATGGAAGATAAGCTTATTAACTACCCAAAGGCAAGAAGCAGTGTTAGGTCCAATTATTGTGTGAATTGGGTGTGAACTGTGGAACTTCAGAACAAACTAGAAAGGAAGCATGACTGACAGAAAGTCCCCCCCCCCGCCCACCCCAGCATGGTAGTAATTGCCTGCACCCAGAGTTTGGGAAAGAGGGGCTCAAGCCTCATACCCACATGACAACATGTTTGAGCACAGATGCCCTCACAGCTGGGGCGACCTCACAGGACGCCAGGCCCACTGTGTGCTATTTTTAAGCTGCGATTCCACAGGCAGTTACATTCCTCCTCTTTCATTCCTGGGCTTTTCTGTTCTTTAAACAGAACTTTGTTCTTTTCTTTATGTTTTCTCTCCCTCTAAAAGTAATGGGATGAGTTCATGACTCCTGCCATCCTCGGAATTGCATGGCTTTGAGAGCGTATTCAGAATCCTTTAATGGTGCTTTAATGTCAGGTGCAAAATGAAGCTTTTCCCAAGTCTTTATAACATGCTTGAAAGGACAAAGTGGTCTTGTCATAGGCTGCTGTGATGCTCTCAGAGCTTTGCCACAATTCATCTTGTAACAGATGGACTCTTCATTAGGTGCACATTGCATCCACCTGGGAATTCACAGCCTTTGGTTGAAAGAGAGATTTGATTTCAGCTGCAGATAATTACTCCCTTTCTTGCCTTGACCCTTCGATCAAAGATTATCAACAAATTCACATTCTTCTGTCCTTTTCCCTTCTGCTGGATTGCAATGCTAGTTGGACAGATATGAGTGGATTTCCTCTCAAGCAGCTTGGCTTGAACCCAGATATCAAGACCAAGGTTATTAGTGTTTGGAAGGGGCTGCAACACTGGGTTTCTGGCATTCGTGCCCATGAAATTCACTGATAACAACAGATGCAATTTCTATTGCTCTTGGCTTCACTCCACTGCAAAGCTCAGGTTGAGATTCCAGAGAACTCCATGCTGTGAAACCATCCTTGAAATATCCCCTGCCTTGTCCTGATTTTCTTTTTTTTGCCACTCTGACCATTAATCTGTTTTTACATAGGTTATTTTTGGCCATGAAATATTAAGGGATCTCAAGACTTAGTCTTAGTTCCTATTTTGTTCACATTCGTTACTCTCAGAAATTTCCTCTGTGCCCTGCTTTTGGTTATCTTCTAGAAGCAGATGACTCACAAACCTCTACTTAGAAGAGCCCAAACCTGTCCCCTGAATTTCAAATTCATATTCCCAACTGCCTTCCTGACATCTCCCTGAGAATTTGCCAAAGGCTTCTCAAACTTAGCGTATTAAAATCTGAACCCCCCAATTTTCCCCCAGAAGTTTTTCTCTTTCAGGATTCTCATCTCCACAAATGAAGTTTCCCTTGACAGGTCTTCCTCTCACCGACTCCTATCTGCTCCATCATTGATCACTGCAGTTTTATCTCCTGAATATCTCAGATTGGTCCACTAGTTTGAGTTTCATCATCGGCACCGTGGCCCACATCATCTTTCTGGCTGAGACAATTGATCAGCTTTGTCCATGACTCCAATTTGTTTCCCATGTTATAAGCTTTCTGAAATATAAATCTTATTATTTCCCTTCTGCCCCCAAACATTTGGAGTTTTCCAGTTGGTTTTAAGATAAACTCAAACCCTTAACATGTGCACAAGGTCATTCATGGTTTGGCCCCGCCTGCCTTTCCAACCACGCCTCCCACCTTGCCTTCCCTCTGCCTGTGTTTTTGGGTTCTTCCTTCTCTGTGGTGAGCCATTCTAATTAGACCGTGGCCGCCATTAGAAGATGGCGCCGGCTTCCACTGTGGCCTGTGATAAACAACTCCTAATATGGAGAATTGGCACGCAATCGCTTCCCACCCTATGAGAAAGGTCCACGTGGCAGCTTAGGATTGGTATGCGGGAGGCTTTATTAGGCTGTGCTTGGGCGCTGGGCGGGGGGTCGCTAGAAGATGATACATGAATCAAGGCCTGAATAAACTGCTGAAAGAAGAATCCTGTGTCGTGTTTTCCCTTGCCGGCGAGGGGTCGCGACACTTCTCCACCCTTTCCCTTATGTTAGATAATGTTCCTGCTTGTTCAGATCTTTGCTCAAGGAAGGCTTTCCCTCACCTCCCGGAAGGATCAAGTCCACATGTGAGCGCTGTCAGAGTGTCACGTGCTACTTGACCACAGCGCTCATAATGGATATGGGGGACCTTTGATTACCTAACTCCATGCCATGAGGGTGGGGACCCCCTCTCTTTTCATTCATCACTTTGTTGCAGCACCTAGCACAGTGACCATACACATCAAAGGTGCTCCATGAAGATTTTTTTTTGATACCAGGAAATTGAACTCAGGGGCACTCGACCACTGAGCCACATCCCCAGCCTTATTTTGTATTTTATTTAGAGACAGGGTCTCACTGAGTTGCTAAGCACCTCGATGTTGTTGAGGATGGCTTTCAACCAGTGATCCTCCTGCCTCAGCCTCCTGAGCTGCTGGGATTATGGGTGTGTAACTGCACCCAGCTCAAAGAAGATTTTAAATTAAAAAAATTAATAATAAATGGAAGTCTGAAAGACACTCAAGCCTTTTAAGATTTATATCAGACTAGCTTCTATGGAACTTTAGATTCTGGATTGACATAGAGAGGAAAAGGGATAGCTCACTCAGAAAGTTTGGTTCCTTATTAATCAGTGTCTTCGTAGAAGCCACAATGGCAGTCTCTCCTTAATGGGGTTTCTTTGATTGTATAAACTGGGTTTGCAATGGGCAGGAAAGTTCCATCAGGGCACAGAATTCTGTCAGAAGGATTTCTCTCTTAGTAGCTGAATGTGGAGCTCTGCACGATTCCATTCTTGTGGTCACTGAATACAAGGAACTCTTGAGTCTATTGGGAGGACCCTGACCCACAGGCGTGGTTCAGAGTCAGCTCTTCCAGTTTCTAGATGTGGGGTATCTCACACATTTCTTAAGCCCCATGAGCCCAAGTTTCTTCATCTGGAAAGCAAGGATCATAAAATGAGGATGGTTTTGGGAACTCAATGAGATAACACAGGTGAGGAGCTACACACAGTGCCAGGTCCTCAGAGAGGCTATGTGGCCTCTGAGAGGTGGAAAGGAGGGGTAGGAGGGAGGTAGGGTTCCAGGGAAAAGGACCCAGGTATATGGGAAGGTGTAAGACCAGGGAAGTGGAAGAACAGGAGAAAGAGGCAGATTTTGGTGATAGAGAGGCAGGAAGAGAGGGAGTCTGCCTTGGGCTGGAGGGGAATGACACAGGAGGCCCAGTGAGTGGACCCTATGGGAGCTTAGAATTCATACCATGGCAAGTGTGAGTAGGTGTGTTAGCCAAGGAGGAATTTGATATTTCTTATAATACAACCTTAATTAAAAATCAAGAAGTAAATAAAACTGAGCTCGTAGAGTTCAATCTCCAGTTTGGTAAGAATTTGTATAATGCAAACAAAATAGCAAATCGTTTGGTACCCTTGCTATTTTAGCACTCGATTTTACAAGCAAAGAGAAGAAAGCACAGAGGTTTTGGTGTGTGGCTGTGCCAGGATAACGTGATAACAATCTCTCTCAAACTCAGTTTTCTTACCTTTAAAATGGAAGTAAATGTCATCCCACAATGATAAATGGCTTCTATGTGCCAGTCAATATTCAGA
The DNA here is from genome assembly GCF_001458135.2 of Marmota marmota marmota. Taxonomy (NCBI): domain Eukaryota; kingdom Metazoa; phylum Chordata; class Mammalia; order Rodentia; family Sciuridae; genus Marmota; species Marmota marmota. The sequence continues at coordinate 29,313,986 of NW_026000221.1, read as the reverse complement.
TATTAAGATAAAGTGAATATTGAAATATGAGTTCCACGTGAACTTGCTTCTCCTGACTTGTGATTATCCACATCTTTCCCTGAAGGCACAGAGAGGTCAAGCACAATGCCCAGGCTCTGAGCCCTGAGTCTGGACCGCCCTTTTCACCCACTCAGAGGGCTGGGCCAGGAACACGTGGGATAATGTATAGAAAACATCTAGCCTGCTGCCTGGTTTGTAGTAAGCACTGGATACATCTTAGTTCCCCCTCACAGCTGATTGTAGTTAGCTCAGTAATTTATCACATACTGTTTTTTTTTTCATTTGTTTCTGATGTTTCTCTTTTATCTACTAACAATGGTAAATAAATTTCTTAAGGAAAGGCATTATAGTTCATGTTCTTTTGTAGCTTTCACAGTGCACTTAGAGATTCTCAATAGAAATTTCTTAAAATGAAAGGAATAAATGCTTACTGATTGAATAAATGAAGGATTCAATAAAAAAAAAAACAGCAAATGTAGAATATAACTGATTGGCTTTTATAGCTTCTTATTTATTTTACCCAAACGAATTCTATAACAGGATTTGAGAGGGATTATAAAAATATGTAACATTCAGTGGGATAAAAGCAAACAGTGAGGAAATGGGAGAGAAGGGAGAATAAAATAAACCAGGGGTGTTTATCTCTGTGACATTTTCTGGTAGAAATTTGTCAGAAAATCACTAAAATGAAACCCAGCAAATCTGCTGAGACCTGAAACTTATTCTTATAGGGACTTCTTTGGATTTTTGATGGGACATTGAATCTCAAAGGGAAAGGGAGGCATAAATAGAAGACAGGGGATTTGAGTCTGTCTCCAGTCTGGCTGGTATGAAAACACCAGGTTTTCCTTGGAACCAATGTATCCAGACCTCACTTTACAAAGAGGGAGTTTTCTCAAATGTAGGGAGAATCATGACACACTGGTTTATATTACCATATTAAACTGTTCCTGTTTTTCTCTCTAGAAATGAGAAATTTCTTTTTTTTCTAATCTCCAAGATATGTCCACTCATGTCTGGGGGCTCTGAAGAGGCTTATCAATTGTTCCTCTTCCTCCTTGGCTTTAAAATCCATTAAGAATAGGCCCAATGGGCTGGTTATGTGGCTCAAGTGGTAGCGTGTTTGCCTAGCATGCGTGAGGCATTGGGTTCGATTCTCAGCACCACATAAAAATAAAATGTATTGTGTCCTCCTAAAAAACTAAAAAATAAAATTTTAAAAAAAGAATAGGCCCAAGAGCATCTTATAGAAACCAAAGATGGTGGAATAAAATTAAAAAGACTGCCCATAAGACTATCAGCCCTCCCATCTAACTTGGCCTTTGTAGATTGATATCTCTAAATCTGTGGTTCTCAGTCTAGGTTGTGCATGAGGGTACCTTAGTCTTCTACAATGACCAACCCTGGAGCACCAACCCAGGAATTTGATTTAATTAATCTGGATGGGAGCAGGTTTCATTAATTTTAATCTCCTAAAATGAATCTAAAGTACACCCAAAGATAAAAACCATTCAACATGTTCCAGAACCCACTGGAGGCTTGTTCAAAACACAGATTGTTGGTCCTTATACCAGTTTCTGATCCAGAGGGTCTGGGCTGGGGCCCAAGAATTCACATTTCTAACAACTTTGTGGATGATGCTAATGTTTCTGGTATCACTGCTCTACATCAAGAGTCAGAGGTCCTCAAAGCTTACAAAAATTCGGTTATAATATAAATGTTGCCTCATTGTTGCAGAGATACTTGTGTGTGTGTCGATTATTATTTTTTGAAAAAAATACTGGAAAACGAAAAGTGGGAATGTAAGACACATAATTCCATATCTTTTATACATATACCTGTGTAGTGCATAAAAACAATAGCAGGAATAGTAGCTAACATTGATTGCACAGTGACTATATGTTAGGCATGAGCTAAGTCTTTAAAGGATGTTCTTTAATTCTCATGACAATTCTGAGGGGTTGTCTTTATTATATTGTCTTTAACAAGACAGATGTAATCATATCCGAATTCTCCCACTTTTACAGTTGAAGATTTGCAATGCAATGATCATAATGGATAGTTAATGCACTTGTATTAAATACCAGAGCATGAAGCCAACTTTGCATCCAGTTTCTTTCGCTTGGTGCGATGGCATGCTTTCCCTGTTTCACAGATTATTCCACTGCATTCACATATCACAGTTTGCTTCTCATTGGACGTTTAGATTAATTTTCATTTTTCACAATTATACTTGATATAACAATGATCAATCTCATTTAATGCTTGTCTTGAATTATTTTGCTAGGATAGTCTCAAAAGTGAGCTCAATCAAAAGGTAAAAGTCACCTCGCTTTGACTCTAATGTACCAGAGAGAAATTTTTTTTAAGAAAAAAAAAAAAACCTTAAAAATATATATTTTTTTCAAATCAAATTATTCTCTGGATAGGTTTAGGTGGTTGTACATTTAAAATAAAGGTACTGTAATTTTAAAAAATTTCAGGTATTTTATATAATTTAGCCGCTTTGCAAAATCATCCTGGAGGAGGCTACCTCTCAGGCAACCAAGGTCTTCAAGAAAATGTCCAGATTGAGGAAGGCAAAAGGTGTGTTTGCCCTTGTGAATTAAAATCACTTCAAAGTAACAAGGGCGTAAGAGCCAGTCATACAACTCCATTTTGGACAGCACCAGAAGACATCCATAGCCAAGGTGCACCTATAATTCCAGCAGCTTGGGAGTCTGAAGCGGGTGGATTGTGAGTTCAAAGCCAGTAAAATCAGCAACTTAGCGAGGGCCTAAGCAGCTCAGCGAGACCCTGTCTTTAAATAAAATGCAAAAAAGGGCTGGGGATGTGGCTCAGTGGTTAAGTGCCCCTGTGTTCAATCCCCGATACCAAAAAAAAAAAAAAAAAAAAAGACATCTGGGATTCAGAACTTCATTGTTCAGCAGAGGGCAGTGGGAAGAAAGGTGGAGCCCCAGGGTCTGAAGAGAGGCCCAGGATCCAAGGCTTCAGCTACTGCTGAAGGGGAGCAAGAGGCAGTAGGCAGGAAACAAGGGCATCAAGTGGAAGCCTGTGTAAGACACAGGCAGAGTCCTCCAGTCTCCAGTGCTGTTGCTGCAAAGCTGGAGACAATTCTCTAGAGAAACTGAACAGATTCCAGAGATGGGGACGTCAAGCCCAGAGGAAGGCAGGTGTGCCAGAACAGGACCCAGGAGATGGTGGAAGTCTGACTGCTGACAGAGACACCCAAAACCCACATCGGAGAAGGAACAGACTCTTCAATAAATGGTGCTGGGAAAACTGGACATGCATGTGCAGAACATTGAAACTTGGCTCCTATCTCCCATCCTGTACAAAAAAAACCAACCTCAAAATGGATGAAAGACCTGAATGTAACAACAGAAACTATGAAAGGACTAGCAGAAAATACATCAACACATTAGTATAGGTAATGATTTTTTTGGATATGACCCCCAAAGCACAGGAAACAAAAGCAAAAATTGATAAGTGGGATTGTATCAAACTACAATGCTGTGAAGGAAATGATCTACAGAGTGAGGAGACACTCTACAGAATGGGAGAAAACATTTGCCAACTGACAAAGGATTAATATCCAGAATATTTAAGGAATGCAAAAACCTTAAAAACAACAACAACAAAAAAGTAATCCAATTTTAAAAAGAATATACACTCTCAAAAGGAGAAATATGAATGGCCAACAAATCTATGAAAAAAATCATTATCATATCATTAGTCATCTGGGAAATGCAAATTAAAACTATAGTGAGCCGGGGCGTGGTGGTGCATGCCTATAATCCCAGTGGCTGGGGTGGTTGAGGCAGGAGATCATGAGTTCAAAGCCAGCCTCAGCAACTTAGTGAGGTCCTAAGCAACTTGGTGAGACTATGTCTCTAAATAAAATATACAAGTGGGCTGGGATGTTTCTCAGTGGTTATGCATCCCTGGGTTCAATCCCTGGTAAATACACCACACACACACACACACACACACACACAAAACAACTATATTGCAGTGTCATCTCATCCCATGGAATGGTTATTATCAAAAATAAATAAATACAATTGTTGGTGAGGATATGGAGAAAAAGGAACCCTCATACACAATTTAAATTAGTCCAGTCATTATACAGAGCAGTATGGAGGATCCTCAAGCAACTAAAAATAGATATACCATATAATCCAATAATCTCACGTCTGGGTATATAGCCAAAGGAAATAAAATCAGAATACCAAAGAGATACCTGCATGCCCAGGTTGATTGTAGCACTTCCCAATAGCTAAGAGATGAAATCAGCCTAGGTGCCAATCAATAGATGAATGGATAAAGAAAATGTGGTGTATACACACAATAGAATATTATTCTGCAGTGAAGAAGAATCCTGTCATCTCCAGCAAAAAGGATGAAACTGAAGGGCATTATGTTGAGTAAAATAAGCCAGCCACAGAAAGACAAGGATTGTATGTCCTTTCTCATGGGTGAAAACATAAAAGAGTCGTCGACTTGAATATACAGTAGTGATGGTAGGGGTGGAAAGTGAGGGGTAAATAAAGGGAGGCTGGATTTGATCAGGGCACACTGTCAGCTTGTATTAGAATATCACACCGTACCCCATTACTAGGTACAATTAATTCATGTTAATCAAAAATAAAATATTAACAAAAAGAAAGTCTGCCTCTCAAATGGGGAGGACTCCAACCCCCTGCCCAAGCAAAATCATTTCTTTGAAGTTCCATAATTGCCTCAGCAGCCAGCCAATATTTGCCTGCCCTTAATGTTAGAACATAATCCATATATATGGATTTATTCAGAAATTGTGATACCATCATATTAGGAGGCTGAATTTAAGGGAGGTGGTGTGTGAGAGAGCTTTATCCTCTTACTTTAATGGGAAATTGTGTTTTATATGAAAATACTTAAAATATGGAAGTAAATACAGGGCATACAGCTAAAGTTGCTAAAAGTGGTTGTTGCCTCCAGACATCAGGGGAGGGAGGAGGTGTCCTCTGGGTGGGGACTAATGTTTTTAGTATAAACTATCATTGACTTTTTTAAAATAAAATAAAAATTGAGGGAAAAGGGAGGAATTATTTAGCCAAAGAGGGAACCCTGATTCCTAACAGAGAATCTGGGTGTCAGCTTGAAGAGTTCCTGGGTCTTTCGCGGGCTGCATTCTGTCCTAAATTCTGAGAGGACCCCTTTCACCAATTTGCCCTCTGCATCGCCATCCACCTGATGAGTCACGGGTGCTGCTGGTGAGCCTAACCATCTTTTGAACAAGGAGAGTGCTCTCGTGCCTGCTCTCTGTTGCCATAGAAACCGTGCAGCTCAAGTCTTTCTGTTGCTCTGGTAACCCACCCCCATTTCCTCCCATCATTACAGGCTGGGGTATTTTGCTGCCAAGATAAATGGTCTCTATTATGGATTGAATGTTAATGGGGCAGTCCCCTGCCCCAGCCTGCGCCCAGCCCCTTCTGCGGCTCCGCATTCAGAAGGCCTGGTCTAAGTGGCATCGTGATGAGATGGTAATACACACTCAAATCAGATGGAGAGGAGCTGTAGTGGTGGGGGTGGGGGTGGTGGCAAGAAAGATTCAGTTTCTCGTTTTGAAAAGGGAGGAATGGTATGTACAGACCCAGAGAGGCTGGGTGGGGGTATCATCCATTAGAGTGCCCCAGCTGTGTGTCAGGCCCGAAGTCATTTCTCCCAATCAATACGAGATAATAATGAATAATGCTCCTGTGTGATAAATACCTGTGTGTGCTAGGTACCGAGTTAAGGGCTTTGTGCCCATTTAATCCTTATTTTACAGAAGAAGAAAAGGATAAGTAACCTATTCAGTATCACACAGGTTCAGGATTCAAACTCAAATCATAATCACTGCACTAAGCTACCACTTACTTAGGACCAGGGAAAACAAGAGAAGCCTCAGAATTGCCCTTGTACCAAAAAAAAAAAAACCAACCAAACAAACAAAAAAAGAAAAACAAAACCTCATTCTTCAAATGGAAGAGGAAATTGAATTTGAAGGAACAACATAAAAAGGTCATACTTGGCGAGGCCTTATGAAGTGTGAAGTTGGGGAGCCATGCGGTGAAGAGGCCCAAGGAGGCACAGAGATTAAAAGAGGCTTTTCACAGGAGAAACAAAGAGGAGGCTTCCTCAGACATTGAGGGATTTAGGAAATAGGAGACGACGGCTGGTTTACTCTTCACCCTTAGACAGCAAGAATCAGGGACAAGTTCAACCTTCTGCCCCAGAGCAGGTGTCTCACCTAAGTCACCCCCTACTCAGGGTGGGTTTTCAGTTGCTCAGCCAAGAGAAACCCTTGTTCCACTTTTCCTTTGAGATTCAAATTGACTTGATGCTGTCTGACTCTTTTACTTTGAAATACAAAAAAAAAAAAAAAGTTGAAGTTTTATATAAAATTGTTCTAAATTTTATGGCTCTCAATTTCACAATCCAATAATCCTATTTGCTTTACAAGTAGATTTTTTTTTTTTAGCTACCTCAACTCCTCATGGCTTTAAGGAGAATATAAATCTTTAGAAATAGAATTGTTATGGGGCCTTGGGTTTTTATAATCAGAGTTATCATGCTTCGACTTGTCCTCCCCTGTCTTCGAGGCCTGCCACTGATGTCCTCTTTCAAGCTCCAGGGCCTGAGAGTGGTGGGGGCAGGGTTATAGCAGAGACGTTGAATCCTCCAAAGAGGACTCAGGGAGGAGGAACCTTGACAGGCCCACCTCTGGGTCTGTCCATGCCCAAAGCAGTAGTTCTAATCCTGGGCTCTCTCCAGTTATCTAAAAACTGTTCAGTTGTCAAAGTCAAATGAGCATAAACTCATTTTTTAACTTTTTTATATGAACATTGTCCACAACTTTAAGGGACCTGAAGACAAAGCTTCACCAGAAAGTAGTTATCAATTGTTGCCTAAGATGATAGCTTGAGGGTGAGACTGTCTAGATTTATTTTTTATTTTTTTAGATTTATTTTTTAAAGGAAATAAGAAAATAGTTTACTCTGAACCAAATATAAGTGACCATTCAAAATTATCCTGAAAGAAAGTTCCACTGTGAAAGAATTTACATAAACTTTTATAGCCACAGAACAAAAGAAATTCATACATCATTCTGTTTACCAGTTACGTTGGTGGGAACAGAGGTAGGCAGCCTATGTTCAGCGGAGTAGCCAAACCTCTCTAAAGGTTTTAGAGTCATTCTTAGCTTCAGGGTTGGTACAGGCTTATCTGCTAAGCTCAGGGATACATTCTGGGAAGTTTACCTATTAGAGACTGTCATTTAAATCCAGCTCAACTTGTCTCCATCTCTGCCAATCCTTTCTCCCAATAATTATGTGACCTTGGGTAAATAATTTCACCTGAAGTCTCACTCTCCTCATTTGCAAAATGGGGAAATAATGGTAGGCCATGAACATATGGTGCAGATTAAATGAGACTCCACATGTAAAGGTGGTACCTGGCATGTAAAGCTTAAGAGATGCTCTAGCAAATTTTTATTTTGGAAACAACAACAAATCCATACACACACACACACACACACACACACAACCACAACAAACACAACAAATCCAGAGGTGTTTAAGGTCTTCAAGAAGACTCCTGCCCCTTAAGAATTGACTTAAGGCTCTCTCTTTGCTCTTTTGAGTATTTCTTTTGCTGTGAAGAAGTTTTTTAGTTTGATACTGTCTCATTTATTAATTCTCGATTTTACATCTTGCACTTTAGGAGTCTTGTTGAAGAAGTTGGTTCCCGAGCCAAGATGTTGGAGAGTTGGGCCTATGTTTTCTGCTAGTAGGCACAGAGTTCCTGGTCTAGTGTCTATGTCCTTGATCCACTTTGTGTTGAGTTTTGTTCAGGGTGAGAGATAGAGGTTAAATTTAATCCTTCTACATATATATTTCCAGTTTTCTCAGCACTACTTGTTGAAAAGGCTATCTTTTCTCCAATATATACCTTTGTCTTGTATGGGATTACTGTATTTATGTGGGTTTGTCTCTGTGTCTTCTGTTCTGTTACATTGATCTTCATGTCTGTTTGGGGACAGTATCATGCTATTTTTGTTATAGCTCTGTTGTATAATTTAAAGTCTAGTATTGTGATGCTTCCTGTTTTAGTTTTCTCATAAGGATTCCTTTGCCTATTGTGGTCCTCTTATTTTTCCAAATGAATTTCATAGTTGTTTTTTTCTTTTAAAAAATGTTTTTTAGTTGTAGATGGACAAAACACCATTGTTTTATTTATCTATTTTTATGAGGCGCCGAGGATTGAACCCAGTGCCTCACATCTGCAAGGCAAACACTTCATCACGGAGCCACAATCCCAGCTCTATGACTGCTTTTTCTATTTCTACAAAGAACATCATTAGAATTTTAATAGGAATTGCATCAAAAGTGCAAAGAGAGAGCCTACAGAATAGAAGAAAATCTTTGCCATCCATTCCGGTAAATGGATGGAACTGGAGACTATCATGCTAAGTGAAATAAGCTAATCCCAAGAAACCAGATAGAGCATTAATCGACATCATATATAAAGAACTAAAAAATAAATACATAAAATAAACCAAATAACACAATCAATAATTGGGCAAAGGAACTGAACCAGGCACTTCACAGAAGAAGAAATACGAATGGTCAACAAATATATGAAAGAATGTTCAACATCTCTAGCCATTAGAGAAATGCAGATTAAAACTACATTGAGATATTATCTCACTCCAGTCAGAATGGCAATCATCAAGAATACAAGTACAAATAAATGTTGGCAAAGATGTGGGGAAAAGGATACATTCATACATTGCCAGAGACTGCAAATTGGTGCAACCACTCTGGAAAGCAGTATGGAGATTCTTTAGAAAATTAGGAATGGACCCACCATTTGACTCAGTCATCCCACTCCTTGGTTTATACCCAAAGGTCTGAAAATCAGCACACTACAGTGACACAGCTACATCATGTTTATAGCAGCACAATTCTCAGTAGCTAAACTATGGAACCAAACTAAATGCCCTTCAACAGATAAATGGATACAGAAAATGTGGCATGTATACACAATGGAATATTACTCAGCCACAAAGAAGAATGAAATATGGCATTTTCCGGTAAATGGATGGAACTGGAGACCATGCTAAGTGAAATAAGCTAATCCCCCCCCCAAAAAAAACACAAAGGTTTGAATGTTCTCTCTGATATGTGGATGCTAACACAGAACAAGGGGGAGGGGAGAAGAGAAGTTCAGTAGATTAGACAAAGGGGAATAAAGGGAAGGGAGAGGGGACAGGAATAGGAAAGACAGTGGAATGAATCTGACTTAACTTCCCTATGTTCATGTATGAATACACCACAGTGAATCTCCACATCATGTACCATCAAAAGACTGGTATCCTAGTTAGAATAAGAGGTACTCCATGTTTGCATAAATATGTCAAAATATACTCTACTGTCATATATAACTAAAATGAACAAATAAAAATAAATAAAGTTAAAAAAAAGAATTGATTTAAGGGCAAGTCTGTCAATCTTATTCTGTTTCAGCATGTCAACTTTGGAATGTGGTATTCCCTAACAGTTCCCCAACTCTTCCTGTTATTCTTCTAACAGGCTCCCACCTGGATTTGGTAACCAAGCTGAGGTCTCAAGCTGGTGATCTCGCTTCCTCCTTACATCTATCCACTCAGCATTCCACATCCTGATTATTTTGTTTTTGTTTCTGGACATAGGACTAAAACTTGTATATTAGCTCCTCCACTCAGCAATAAATTTCTGATATTCTTATTGGCAGACTATATCCCAGATGATAATAAATAAGATTGTGGCAGGAATCCAGGACCACTATAAGAAGAGGCCAGATGTCTTAGCAGTTGCTGCCTCTGAATGAGAGAAAAATTCACTAATCAACCACTGTGTGTCTGCTGTCAGAATTTATAATGTAGGAATTGTCTTGAATGGCTTTGTCTAACAGTCCCCTCATCTATGGGGAAGTCCTTCTCTTTAACAGAGCATACAGCCTAGAGCAGTTGAGAAGAGGCCTTCCCAGCTTCTACAGATATGGAGCAATTCTGATGTTCTATACAGTGAGGGGTTAGCACCTCAATATGCTCACCTCAACACTTTATAGATGGCAGAGAGAGAGAGAGAGAGAGTGTGAGCACTTAAATACTTCCCTTAAAGAGCTGATGGAGTTATTGGAGATAAGCATATAGAATTAGATAATCATGTAGAGGATATGTAGGCAAAATAAATAATAAATGTATTTAGGCATGTATGTTTAGGTATCCATATATAGATATGTTATAAACTATTAAGACTACAGATTTTAAAGGATAATTTTGTTATGTTTAGTGTTTAAGAGTCATTAGAGTGAAAGAATCAGCCAACTTGCAGCGTTCCTATTCCCGTCAAACTTTGCCTTGATGTTACTTTCCTCCTATAGGATGTGAGGATGGGTCTTCTAGAATCAGGGGGAGGGGTGTGGTGGGACAGATAATGGATGTGCCATGGAGCTGGTAGTTCAACAACCATTATGAGCCTATGTCTTGGCTTTTAATGTATCTAGTGGCTCTTTCTACCTGCAAATGCATGATTTTATTGAATAAAATTGTATTGATCATTGACTACATATGCAGAGTGGTGCCAGGTGTTAGGCAGGTATGACTGGTGGACTATGGGCTCCATCTCCAGCCTCCTGGAATATGTACAATGGAAAGTTGGTTTTCTCTCACTGGGAGACTAAAACAGCCCCTAACTTGTCTCACCAAAATAATCCATTCTCTATACAGTAGCCAGAATGACCATTTTTCTCTTAAATAAAATATTTGATACATATGATCATACATACATATGTATATGTGTAGAATAATATTTATATTTATAAAGTGAACACTCAGAAACCCACCATCCAACATTTAACTTAAGGAAACACAACCTGTTAACTCCCTGTTCCCCACCCTGATCCCCTTTTCTAGTTCCACAGAAAACCATTATCCTAAAATGTCATGTTTATATTTCCCTTTTTAAAAATATTTTTTTCCTATCATCTATATCCCCCAAAGAATGCACTGCCTAGTTTTGCTTGTTCTTTAGTCTTATAAAGATGGTATCTCACAGTATGTAATCTTCAGGGTTGCTTTTTAAATTTGTTATCTCTCTAAGATACCCCATGTTATTATGTGTAGTTTTTGTTCTTTTATTTCTACCACTTATCCCCAGTGTGTTCTCTAAAAACAGTCAGATCCTATCGCTCTCCATCTGAAGTACTTCAGTGGCCTCCCAGTGGATTGGGGGTGGGGGTTCAAACCTCATTGACAAAGCTCTCCATAACTTATTCAGGTATTTACCATCCTCAGACAACCTCTGATACTCTAGGGATCTGCTTCTCTGTGCCAGTCTTGACCCACTCTACTTGGAAGGGTGCAGCCTCCTATCTTCTGTTCTCTCTTCTGTTCCTAACTGGACTTGGTAATCCAGAGATGCCCACCCACCCCTCCAAGCTCTGCTTCCTTTACTCTTTGCACTTGCCCAGGGTCCCAACCACACTGCCTTTTCTTCCCAGTTCCTTTTAGTTCTTTCTTTACCTTGCCTCTTTTCCAAAGGTCTATCTCAGAACCTTTGCCTGGACTGCTACTTATCCCCCACCTACCTGGATGACTCTGCCTTCTATCCACATCCTTTTTCTTGACTCGATCAAATTGTCTATTCAATTTATATTCACTTCGTATCTTCTTTCCTTGTTCATTCTCTTTGGCGTATTTAATAAAGTGTGTCATTTAATTATATTTTCTTATTTGCATGATTATTTAGTTACTGTTTGTTTTCCTTTTGGAAATTCAATGAGGTCGAGTACTATTTCATTCACCACTGTGTTCTTAGAACCTGGAACAATGATTGTCAAAAGATTGATACTCAAAGAATATTTGTCAACTGAGTGCATGATTGAAAACATAAATGAAACCAAAAGTGAATTTACGAATAGGAATCTGCATGGAACCAGATTATAAACCTTTGTTTACAAGATCCATTGCTATCAGCAGCCAAACCTCTTCACCTCTTCCCATCTCTCCCCAAGAGAGATGTTGCTCTGATGTTCCCAAATTCCCATCTCCAAATTCTGGATAGCTGCATTTCTGTTTGTGTGAGAGTCCTGTCCCCCCTGCCCAACTCCCTCTCCCCAGAAGGCCACAGTTATGTCATGGAATTTAGGTTATGCTGCAGGGCTTCCTTATTATGAGCCCTCAACTGGAACTCAATCACTCCCTCACCAACCCATGTGCATACCTTGAATCTCCAATTGGTTTCCTTTCTCCAAGGGGTTGAACCTTCCTCTATATTTGTTTTTCTCTTCCTGGAAAAAAGAGAGTAGCAAATATGAGCATGCTGAGGGTTAATTTGAAAGAGTCTCCTGCTGAATCCTGAGATGACATTTCTGCTTTGACCTCTGGAGTCCTTATGACTTTCCAGAAATGGATTTGGGTAATGACTTGTCATTATGAGTAATTAGCATTTGCGGAAGTCTGAGAAAACCTGCCCTCTTTTTTTTTTTTTTTTTTTTTTTTAGTTTGGGAAACTTTACTATCCTTGTGACACTTTCATTGAGGATGGTGGTTTGGTTAGAGGTGAGATAAAGTCATGGAAATAAAAGGTATTCATCATTGCCTATAATTAACCCTTCACCATTCTGAAAGAAATGGAATGTCTATACTTTTAGATACATCTTTGCAAGTAGACTGCATTTCCTTTAAACACTTGTAGTTAAGGTCAGCATTTGTAAGTTGATAACTTGAAGGAAAGAAGAGAGTCATTTTTCTCCTTTCTTACTTGATGCATGTGACCTGACACCAGAGAGTCTGCTCCTCCTAGATATTCTTCTTGACTTATGATATGTTGGAACTAGAATAGAAACATGTACTTTGACTTGTTCAGTACTGTCATTTTACAGATGAAGAAACTGAGGTCCTTTCAAAAGATAAAGTGACTTTGTTTTCTAACTTGAAGATTGATTCAGATGATGTTTAAAAATTTCCCCCAAATACATAAATTACAGAGCAACACGTTTTAAACACTTGGAACACTTGTAGAGATGCTCTGGGTTCACAATAGTGGCAACCTTATTTTGTTCAATTAAGACAAATTCTGGCATACTCACAAATGGATCACCTCAGTTTAAACATAATAATTACCTTATCTCTTCTATTATCAGGGCGGCCTTCTTTTGTAGTCTCCAACAAGCCCTGCAAACTGAAGAAAAACAAATAGTGCTTCTAGGCTGCTTTCTGGAATGGAGAGATATAGGCTATCAACATATCATGAGCTCTCAAAAGCATAGGACAATCCATGAAAATGGTTCATTGTTACTCTATGTCTTACCAATGTCAATAATTGTAAATTAGAATAAGGAAAATGTGGTAAAAATCTGATCTTGATATTCCTTGGACTAGTGGAAGACTGTTGCTTATGAGTTGGAATATCATAAAGTGACCCCTTGTGCATACAATGCAGTTGACTTCCAATAAGAAGCTCTGTGTGGCTTCAGGAGTCACCCATTCTTGCTTCTCTTTCCCCCTCCTTCTTTGCCTTTCCTCTTGTTCCTTCTCCTTCTCTTCTTCTATTCTCTCTTTCTCTTCTTGCTTTTTACTCTTCATCTCTCTTTTCTATTTTCCATTTTTTTATTTACACATATCATCACTGGACATTATTTTCTTTAACTCCCAAACAAGATTTTTCTGTTTTAATGCAGAGGTACTGATTCAGTCCTGAGATTCCCACAGTGGCATGATCATGAGATAATCCATTGGTACGCAAATTAGAAATTCTAGTTCTACAATACAAAATATTAGGTTTTTACTAATATATCATTATACTTTTACTATAGTGGCATAAGATCAAAGTTTTTTCAGATTTTTTTAGGTTTGATCAGAGCACCAGAACATTATAATTTTAGTCCCAGATTTGAGCAACTTGCTCTATGACCTTCACCAAGATGCTCAATTTCATTGTTATAGGTTTCATTCATTCCTTACTTTATTTCACTCTTTGCTTGATGGATATGGGAATGCAACAGGAGTTTAATTTTCTCCTTGCAATATACTTTTATCCAGCTGCCAAGTCAGTTATGCTGTAGAAAGTCTTCTTTCTTATCATATTACCCAAGCAAGTATTCATCGTGAGCTCCCTATCATGGGGCAGAGCTGGATCAGCCTTCCCCATGTGAGTACAGAGGGGTGATGATGATGATGATGATGATGATGTGTGTGTGTGTGTATAGTGTGAGTGTGTGTGTGTGTGTGTGTGTGTGTGTGCATGGACACATGCATTTATATGAGGCTAATGTAGAGTTGGGCTAATTTTTCTGTCTTTGATGCACATTTACTAAATGCCTTTTAACCCAAGTTTCTGTATGCCAGAAAGTTGGGCTACAAAGATGGATAGGAGTGAGTCCCCCTGTCTGGTGGTAGACTGGCAATCACAATAGGGTATAACAGTGCTTTGACAGAATCATCATGAATGCAGCCTTGACATGGAGATTCCTATCGTAAATAGGTGTTCAATAAATTCTCACAATACACCAATGCTTTTCAAAAATTGTCCACAGACCCTGAGAAACTTGCTGAATATGCAGACTCGTGGCCACCACTTGGGAACTATAGAATATCTGAAGATAGAGCTTGGGAATATGCATTTATAGCAAGCCCCTGGATAGTTTATAAGTGATTCCAATAGAACATGTCTTTTAAAGTACCTGAAAATCCACCATTGGAGATGCATTGTTTGGGTCTTAGAGTCTTCTATGCTTACTTAACAAATCCCTATAAATTATAAATTGTAAATACAGGCCCCCACAGAGAGAAAAAAGAGCTTGTGTCTATATATATATATATATATATATATATATATATATATATATCCCCTCACACTTGACACCATGCCCAACATGCTCCTGATATTCTATAATCAATGACAGCATCAAAATAATGTGCCAAGTATTATTGCTGTCTAATCTTTGGGGATAGAAACAGAGCAGGTAGAACAGCTGTTTAAACAATGGAGAGCAAATTGAAGACCATGGTGACAAATTAGGAGCATCAGAACTGGAGAGAAGGAATATGAAAGGGAAAATGGGGGTGAGGTAAAGAAAAATTTAATATTTCGTTTTGCCCGACAGCATCAGGCAAGGCTAGGGGCAATGAAGAAAAAACAAAACAAAATGTGAAACTGTGTCAAGCCTGTTTCTAAAATATCAACTCAGGGAAAGCAAGGGTTTTCTCACATCCTCATGGCTGGGACCCTAGGACCTGAACCATGGCCAGCACATTGTGGGTTCTCAATGGCTGATAAACCACTTCCAGTGACCCGCTGGTTGAGATAGAAGAATGCAGTAGACCAAATGTGAACTCTGGACCCAAGCGAGCTGGATTCAGATTACTAGATCTACTTCTGCTGTGTGGCCCTCCTCGCTTCTCCATAATGTACAAAAGAGGCTGTGTGAGGACCGCACAGTTATACAACAAAACTCGTGGTCAAGACCTGGCACTTGGTTGACAGCTACGTTATTATCCAAAAGGTTAAGAACGGAAGGTGAGAGAAACGAAAAGCCACAGGATGGAGTTGTAAACATTTCTGATAATCTGGAGGAAAATATGACGCACTCTCCAGAAAATAAAAATATTCATGCACACACACACATATATAATAATTTCTGAATTCATCTTGAAACCACTTCTAGTCCTTGACTTAAATTTTTAATATATAAATATAGTACATGCTCATGGTGAAAAATGCAAACAAGACAGAAAAGCACAGATACTGAAACTACAAATGAAATTCTCACTGTCTAGAAACAGCTAGTATTTGATACTCAGTAAACACATTCCCAGACATCTCTGAATGAATAAACATGGAGCAAAAGAGAAAAATACTCCTTTGAGGATGGCATTATATTATATGCATTTTTTTAAAAGTGAAAATATTTACATTTAATTTTGCATGAATCCAACAGAAGGGAAAGAACTGATTAAAAAAACTGAAGGAATTTCTGAACTCCTATTTAACATTTTTAAAACTACATGTATTCATAATTCTCAAAAAGTCAAGAAACTCTATTAGAAAATCTTTCAGGATTGACTTAACTCTGCTGTTAATTCTATCTCAATTTTAGAAGTGTCTTTTGACTCTTCTCAGGGTAGATGAGTCTATTATCCTGATTTTTAAAAATTTATTTATATATGACAGTGAAATGCATTGCAATTCTTATTACACATATAGAGCACAATTTTTCATATCTCTCGTTGTATACTAAGTATACACATTCTGTATACAACACCAGTTCGTATCTTCATACCTGTACTTTGGATAGTAATGATCATCACATTCAACCATCATTAATAACCCCATGCCTTTTCCTTACCCTTTAACCCCTCTGCCCTATCTAGAGTTCATTTATTCCTCCCATGCTCCCTCTCCCTATTCCACTATGTATTATCCTGCTTTTGATTTTGTCTCCTTTCTCCTCTTACCTCCCAATTTTTGTTGGTTATACTGTTTTTCAATTATCAACATGTGATATGTTTATATTCGATACTGGAAACCACAAGCCTCTCAATAATTTAGTGTTTATTCTATGTTAGTGAATTCTTATTAGAAGTGTTTTTTAATAGCACTTTCCCATTTTCTAGAGTGTTAGTGTTTAGGGAAGAGAGAGAGTAGGCATAGTAGCATAGTAGGCAGGAGGGTCTGGATATTGATATCACTTATGTAATTTCAAATGTTACAACAAATGCAAAGTACTAATGCAAAAGTCTTTGACCTATGAATGAAAGGTTAGGGTTGAATTTGACTAAATTATTTGAGAAATGTGGGTGAAGGATTGGAATGCAAGCCTACTGGTCAGCTACAGCTGTAGCAAAGTGGGCTCTGGGTACTGCAGATGCGATTGGCAGCCCAAGTTCCTGGAGAGGACCATCTCGAGGACTCCATCCTCAACCAAGTCCCTAGGAAGATGTTATTCCTGAGGGCCATTTGAGAAGCCCCCCTGAAATATTGGACCTAGTCTCCTCCTAAGTCTGTTCCTTGTTTGTTGCTTGCTTGTGGTGATGCACAGAGAGAAGGGGAGGGAGTATCCCCTCCTTTCTAAAAATACCAATAGAATATTTAAAATGGTACAGTAAGCCTAACTCAGCCTCTGCCACATAGATGCTAAATTAATGTTTACTCAAAATGCAACTGGAAGTAACTATTTAGTGTTTTTAATCCATGTTGTCAGCCAATCTTTGAGGTTTAACTCAAGCTGCTCTAGGTTCCTGTTCTGTGTCTACTGGGGAAGGACTTATAGCATGGAGTGACGTGAGGGAGCCCACGTGGGAAGAGAGGCAGCCAGAGAGGGAGAGTGAGGTCATAGATGATGGGCTCATGCCCTCCATTAGAGGGTGCTGTTTATCATCAACAGGAAGGGGGGGGGGAAAGACGTGTGCACTGAGGTATTTTTGTCTTGCAGCTGCATAAGCAGGCTGCTTGTTCTGCATGATTTATAAGAAGCTTCCTGGTTTGTTTTTTTTAACCTAGCCAACTCTGTAAGAAAGGGCTCCAGGCCTAGGAGAATCATTAACTGAGGTACCCCTTAGAATAAGAATGTCTCCATGGAAGCCTGGTTTTGTAGAGGTCTTTTAGAGACGACCCCATCCTGGGATCTCAATCCTGGCTGCACTTGAGAATCTTCTAAGGTAACAAGACTGAGGCCTGGGCTCCCCCTCTGGCCTGTTTGTGGAGGAGGCCACACATGTGCAAGTTTGAAAGCTCCCCTAGGTCACTCTAATCTTTAGAGTTCACATGGTACAGAGGGAGAAGGTGCTGATCAGAGAGGGGAAGAAACTTGTCCAACATTACACAGGTTAGATGTCTGGCTAGAACAAGAATCCAGGGATTCTGACTACTATCTCAGTGTTTTCTAGAACACCATCACATCCCCTTGTAACCAGACCTTTGAAAATAATAACTAACCTCTCCTTACTCCTTTCTCAGAAGTGGGGGAACTTCAGCTATTGCTACAACTGTTTCTCTGCCCCTGCAGGGGATATTTTGATGAAATTAATTAATATCTACCCTCAGCCTACTGAGGGCTTATCACATGTTCTATCATCCCCATGAGAGAAATGACCAGAGAATCCACAGTTTGAGAGAGGGTATATTTTGGCTACATTAAGTTTTGTTTAAGGCAGGTGGGTTTACCCAACAAATCTTTTAAGACCTCATTTTGTCTGACCTCTGCTCGGGGCATGAGGGCAGAGGATAGCCATAGAATAGAGTAAAGCTATGTGTTCCCGTGTTGTAACAAATTGGCTATGCTTTTAATATTAGAAGTTGTAGAGCATGCATCTGCCAGAGTTTCTTTTTCTCCTTGAATGTCAGAAACTCAAAGAAATGTTTTCCACTTATTGGAGCCAAGGTTTCTACTATAATATTTTCTGTTTTGCCCCCTTTCAATGCCTCTTTATTATCAGGGAAGCCTTGTTTTCATTAGTTTATCATACATTGCTGTTGTCATTGTTTTGTTCTATTGGTTTTTTGTTTTTATATATGTATTTGTTTTATTTTTTGATGTTGTTGTTGTTATTGTTGTTGGAAGCTACCTTGTGTCTTTTGGAAATTAGGAGATGTAAATAAATGACTCATAAGGAGTTTGACCCAAACATGACCTGAATCCCAGAGCTATCAAGCCCCAACCCAGAGCATCGTAGCACAGACATGAAGGTCAGTGTCCCTCTGAGTGTCTTCCCTGCCTGCTGTGCTGATATTCTGAATTATTTCTTCTCTGGTTGCTCCTTGGGTAGACACTTGAAACTAGAAAAAAAAACTCTTCTCTCCCTGTGGAGTTTAAATTCCAGGGACAGACCCCAGTTGAACTGCTAAAGGAGCTTCCCTTTAACTTATTTGCATCTCACTTTCCTTCTGTGCCAGTGGAGGACAAAAATCAGGGTGTGGGACTGAAAAAGGAAAGAGCTTACAGCTCCAGATGCCTGACACTGAGCTCTCTGAGGTTCGTTACCCATTTACCAACAAGCCACTGTCTCCTAAATTGAAGTTCCTTGCTCTCTTTGCCTGTGGATTTAAAAGCAAGGGGCAGAGATTTATAGTGAAATTTTGTGAGCAAACCCAGTCTAGAAGACAGTTCTGGCCAGAGCTTCTCTTTTGCAGTGTCATCATGACCAGTGATAAAAGTCAGGAAGTTAACAGGGCAAGAGCTAGCTCCTACTTGAAATGACCATTTAAAGCAGTGGCTGGCTGGTATTTGTCCTCTCGGTTCCATTAATCTGGGATGGCCACTAGTATCAGGTGACAGAAGCATCTGTTTTCTGGGAGGTGAAACTGGCATCCCTGGTAACAAGCAGAGGAGAAAATAAAGCCCTGGAGTAGGTGTAACTTGCCTGCGACCTGATTCTCTAGAGAGGCAGTCTCTCTCCATTTGTCCCAGGACCATTGAAGTGACCTATATCATCTCTAATGAGGTGAGATCTTTGCCAAGAACTGCTAAGGTCACTCCTCTGTCTTCTCTCGTAATACTGGGAGCATGAAGCTAGTTACTGTCATGTCAATCTCTCTCCCAGAACTGGTGACAGCAGGTTCTTTGGTGAGAAAATTGTGCCCCATTTTCCAGGAAATAAAAGCATTCTCCCTTCCTTCTGCCTCATTGCCCATCTCTGAAAAAGTCCTGAAAGCAATTGAAGAGTTAGTGTCTATGGATGTGTGTGTAGTGGGTGTTTGATGAAGACGGTGCTGTTGTCTCAAGGTATATCAAGCTCTCCTGGAGCCTCATTAAATGTGATTTTTTTGTTGTTTAGTTAACTATTCTAGTGGCGATAAGAGTTTGGGAGGCACACAGGTCAACAGCCAAATGATTTCTCCCTCCCACAATGCAGGCACCGTTTACTAAGTGTATGGCTTCAAATAAATTACATCTCCCTGAGACTACTTGCTCATCTCTACAGTGGGGGGAAATCAGCATCTACCCAACTGGGATGCTGTGTGGAGATGGATTAAATGAAACGTGCATATCAAAGGCTTAGCAAAGTGCTTAGAACAAAGTAAATGCTCAATAAAGAGTAGTAGATGTTAACTAGTATGTATAGTAATGATGCCCAATGCACTCTTCTGGGGAAGCTCCTGAGAATTGAAGGAGTCAATCTTGGTGGACAATTTTCTGGGGGGACTTTACAAGCTCAATCCTTTGCCCTCCAAATTCTGCAGAACAGCAGCTCTGAAAATTCCCATCTGATTTGCTATGTCCATGTAGCTCAGCTGAAAACGTAACATACAGCCTTAAATAGTGCTAAAGAAAACTGGGGAGTGCATTAAAATTGGCCACAGAAACAAGCAAAAATCAAGCTCTATAATTAATGCTCAGCCTTTTATAGACTGTGAAGTTTAGCAAGACAGTCTAAAGGTCAGGAGTGGGACTTAGCTAAACTGGGAGGGAGAGAGCAAGAGAGAGGGAGAGAGAGAAAGGAAATATCCTGCTGTGCGTCCACGTTCACACTCTGTAACACAGGCCCTCATATTGGGGAATTAGAGGAATTCCAATTAAGCTCTTTCATTTTGATTTCTCATTAGATCCTTAGAAAATCTGCAGAAAATTAAATCGAACTCGAGACCTCCAGCCGGGAGATTTATCCGATTTAATGTTTTGAAAGAGACTTATTATCTTGTCAGGAATAATTCGAAAATCCAAATAAGAGCAATTGAATCAGCAGAATTTAGGCCTCAAGATAACAATCATTTGTACAACCAACCATAGCATTTAAACAGCTGAAGTGGCACTTCCAAAGATGCCACTCCTGGCAGGCTAGTCCTTCCACCAACTCAGCCCTTCCTAACTGTACCCACTCTCTCACCTACCATCACCCACCATTTCTTAAAGACCCCACCAAGAGATCCCAGCAAGGACATTAAAACCAAGCCTGTAGCTGGGTTCCTCACTCTGTCTTGGCTTTCCTCGCTCAATGTCATTTTCTCCTTTGTGGATAGACAGGCTGCAACCCCAGGGCCTTCTCAAACACTTGTCCATCCTGCTGGGTGTCTTTGGCTGGCTGTGTTCTCCATGTGAACCAGCCGCTGACTGCTTTCTCTTCCCACCTGCTGGGATGTGAGGGGAATCGCTGTTAAAAACAATCGTGCGGTTGATCATGTTTTTAGCAGCCTTCCAGCTCCAGCAGCAATTATCCTGGAGGATTTGAAGAGGCCTGCTGTTTGTTAGTAACCAGATTATTCAGGTAGAGTCAGGAGGTGAGTTCAATCATGTCCTTCCTTGGAACCCTTGTTGAGACAATGCAGACACTCAGATTTATCACAGTGACTTAGGCACTGGTCCTGAGGACTAGGTCTCTTTGAGCAACCCCAGCTACTCTGGGCTGCTAGACCCCCAGAGCTCTGCAGTCTTCTCTGCTGAGTTGAGCTCTTACTCTCTGGCTGGAGAGACCAACTTGCAAAATAGTGATCTTTCCAACTATAGTCATTTAAAGAATCTCTTTTAGCTTAGGACAATCTATATTGGGTAAACATTTGGTCAATTCAAAGCCTTTGCTTCTTTTCTCCTCCTCCTGCCTGACTTCTTGGTATGGGGAAAACCTTAAGTCTTTCTCGCATGGAGGTCATGACACTTTGACGTGTTGTCCTCTTCCAGTGCTTGCTGTTGAGTGGTAGAGCTGGTCTGATGGCTGAAATAGTGTTTGCATAGGTACCACTGTCATTGCCTTTCGTCATTGAAGTCCCACTTTGATGGCCCCCTCTTCCAGACCCAGGCTTCTGATACACCAATGATCCGCTTTGTACCTATATTTTCCACAGGAACATATGGAAATTTCTGGGTCCCCTGCTGTCCATGTAGAGTACCGAGAAAGCCAGGAATACGCCACAGGGTGTCCTTCTAACCCTTCACTCTGAAATGCTGCATCATCGACCTGGGTTGCTGCAGTGGATGCGGCCATGTTGATGTAGTTTCCCCCCAGGTTACGCCCACTGAAGTATGCTACCTTTCAGTTCCAGCCCCACAATGATATTGGCTCCCAATTAGCTGTCAACTCCAGCAAAGTTTCCATTCAATGAGGGAGAACATGGGGACACATGTTGGACATTTTCTCCTGACTCCTTCCCACATTTTATCATGATCAGAGGGGCATTTCATCTTATATTTTCTCTTTGGAAGGCTCTTACTCTATTTCTTAGAGCACTGAGTCTCATGACTCAGTATTAAGAGCAAAGGGGGCAGTGTCCTTTCTACATCACACAAGAATCTGAGTCACTCAAGCTTTTTTTAAAAAATAAGTGATAATAATAATAAGTGATGCTAGGGATGGAACCCAGGGCCTAGCACCTGCCAGGCAGCCATTCTACAAACAAGATATGGCCTCAGACCTCAGTTATGGTACACATTCCCACATCCCTTTATGTGGGAGTTCATTTGTGTTAGTCAGATTTTCATCATTGTGACCAAAATACCTGACAAGAACAACTTAGGGGAGGAAAAGTTTATTTGGCTCACAGTTTGAGAGGTTCAGCCATGGTTGGCGGACTCCACAGTTCAGTGCCCCAGGTGAGGCAGAATATCATGGCAGAAGGGCATGACCCAGGAGTGCTGCTCTGCTCATGGCAGCCAGGAAGCAGAGAGATAGATGAGGGAAGGAGCTGCAGGGAAGGTGAATCCTTCCAGGGAACTACCCCAATGACCTATTTTCTCCAGCCACCCCCCACCTGCCTACAGTTACCATCCAGTTAGTCTACTCAAACGAACATGGGCTGATTAGGTTATAACTCTCATAATCTAATTATTTCATCTCTGAATATTTCTGCATTAACCCAGAAGTTTTGGGGGGATACCTCATATCCAAACCATAACATCACGATGATACTAGGAATAAAAGATTATCAATGACAAAAGTGACGCTGGTTTATGTCCCAATTATATTCTCAATCTACCCAGCCTTCTAGGAGAAGTGGGTCCCTAGGAGGAGACTTCATTATTGAGCAACGACTGAGTGTGAGGATACTCCCTGAAGAAGTGAGCCTCACTGCCCTACCTAAATAAAGGAAGAGAGGGACACACAGAACCCAGGTATCCTTTGATGGGCCAATAGGTCATGTGTGACATGGCTGGGGATGCTGAGGCTGGCGAAGGGCCACTCTGAAAGAACAAAAGGAACCACTGATTGGCATCAGGACAGGAATTTGGAGAAAGAGAGAAAGGATATATAAGAGGAATATTTGTGAAATATTTCTCATAGTGTGAAATGTAAACTTCTGACCTCCTGGTAGTATATCACTGTGGATTCAGATCTAATTCTCAGGTGTTTGGAATTCCTGAGCATTGTTTCAAGATGGGCAGAAGGTGAGAACCAGGGCTACGCATGGGAATCTAGTTATATCATAGTCCCCTTTCAGTTTTCCCTGTGTTGTGCAACTAAATAAACTCAGGAGGTTGATGAAGTCCTGCAAATATTCCTTATTCCTATTTCCTCCGACAAACCCATCTGCCTACACCCCTCTTTTCTTTTTTTCCTATGGGAACTTACCCTCACTTTTTGCTGAGTTATTTTTATATTTTTGTCACTCTTATTTCAGATAATGTTTTAAAGATTACTTTCCCCCTT
Source organism: Marmota marmota marmota (assembly GCF_001458135.2). Lineage (NCBI taxonomy): Eukaryota > Metazoa > Chordata > Mammalia > Rodentia > Sciuridae > Marmota > Marmota marmota. Next base: position 29,290,321 of record NW_026000221.1, on the reverse strand, counting down.
AATACTGAGTTCACTTGCTAAATATTTATTGAGGGCCCACTTTGTGGCCGGCAAAGTTCTAGGTCCCTAGGAGAGAGTACACAGGCACAATTGCTGTCATGATGCAGTTTTCTAGGAAAGACAAACATTAGGTGATTGATTAGATAATGTTGTGTATATTTTGTGTGTGTGAAGTGCTTCAGTGATGTGGAGAAGGAGCACCCTAGAGGGGATCCTCAGGAGACTCTGCATGCACTGAGGGTTCAAGGAGAGGCTTTCTCAGAGGGAGTGGTATTTGCTTGAGTAGCCCCAAATGATAAATAGACATGAGCTAGGAAAAATGAGGAGGAAGAGAAGGAAACAACAAAAAAAAGTTTGGAGGCAAGAGAGAGCACATCTTCTAGGGCATGAGGGTAGCCAGGATGGGAGGAGCACAGGGAATGAGAGCAACTGTGGAAAGAAATGAGGCTGAGACATCATCAGTGTCTATCTTGCAGAAACCATGGTAAAGAGTGCTAAATGCCTAGACTAGGGAGCCAGGAAGTCTGATTGTCATGCTTCCTAAGTGGGTGCCTTTGGGCAAGTTATTCAACCTCCCTAAATTACAGTGGGCCCATCTGAAAGACTATATAACATACCTGACTCTTAGGCTTATTTTGAGTAATTAGTGAGATAACCCACAAAAATCACTTAGCACTGTGAGTGGGCATATCCTAAGCACATGATAAACACTACCTGTAGGTTGTGATGAGGAATTTGGATTGTATTTTTATAGCAATTGGAAACCACCAGTGAGTTTTAAAAGAATTTTATGATCGATTTTGCGCTTTTAAAAGCATTGTCCTGGTAGGGTATCCATTTCATTGCTGGGGCCTATTCTGTGGCTTTGTTCTGGATGTTATTAGGGGAAGCTTAGTCCACAGAGCTTTTCAGTCCTTCCAGGATGGTGCAAGCTCCTTCTTTCCTGTATTAAATCTCTTCACACTTAAAAGACTTAAAATGATCTCTGTTTCCTACAACTAGCCCCCAGTTGATATAGAGATTGTTGAAATACTTGAGACAGAAAATAATGATGGCCTCGACTAACAAACTGTCATGGGGGAACAAGTAGAAAGGAATATTTAAGAAAACGGATTAGTGGGACTTGGTGATGGATTGAATGCGAGGTTGGAAAGGAATAGCACCTGACTCATAAATTATTGACTTGAGAAATTATGTGGGTGGTGGTGCCATTCCTTACGACTCTCAAGACTGAAGTGGGAGCAGTTTGGGAGCAGTTTGGGTAGAAATATCATGCATTTAATTCTAGCCACATTCTGTTTAAGATATATTTGAAGTATGTATATGAAGATGTGGCAAAGACTGATGAATATGAATCTGGAGTTCAGAGGAAAGGCCTGGGCTGGATATTTGGGAATCTGTTGTACAGAGACTGATTAAAGGATTGGAAAATGCATAAGAGTGTTTAGGGTGCGTGCAGAGTGAGAACCATTAGAGTCCAGGCAGACCTCAGAATGATACCAACATTTAATGGATATTTAAAGAAAGAGGAATTGAGAAGAAAGCCAAAAAGGAACTTCTAGAAGGGCAAGAGAAATACAAAGATAGAGAAACCAGGAAAAGAGAAAGTGCCAAGGCATGAAGGAGAGAAATCAAGTGAGAATGCAAAAACTGAAAGGTGTCCATTAGATTTAGCAACATGGAGGTCAGAGGGGAAGTGGCAGGGGAAGTGGCAGGGGAAGAGACCAGATTGGAGTGGGTTGGGAAAGGAGTAGGAGGTGAGGAAATGGAGGAGGTACATGTAAACAGCACCATGGGGCAGTATGCACCAGCTCGTATGCCAGAAAAACTCAAAATAACAGCAAGAGTGGCAGGCTCTTCCTTAAAGGGCTCCTTTCTGGCCATATCTTGAGCCCTTCCAAAATTTCTCATCTCATGATGTGAACTCTTTATATTCTGCAAATAAGAGAAACATGTAATCATGAAGAAAAAAAATTATTTAAAAACTCCAACAATTTAATGTTAAAGTTTAGTTGTAGAAGAGAAGATGAGTGTGGGGTGGGGTGGGGGTCATAGCTAGTAAGCAAAATGGGTTAAAGGAAGTTTGTTTTTAAGATAGGAGAAACTTGAGCATATTTCAATCCTGATGGGAAGGATCCAATAAAAATAAAAACGATCGTTAATTGTGCAAGAGAAGACAGAACAGCATAAGCTGCCGAGCACAGGAGGAGGCATTGGTGAATACAAGCAGAGGTCACTCCATTCCAATAGGAGGGAAGGAGGGGAAAAAAAGGTAAGCCAAGCAGAGCCCAATTTGGAGATTTTTGTGCAAACGATAGATGAAGGAATGTTCTCCGGAAAAGTATAAGAGTATGGGAAAGCAGGATGTTGTGGTTTCTGAGAGCGAGTTTTGACCTGATTCCTTGGAGAGTTCTGGAGTGTGAATTGCTTCCACAAAGTTTGTCTGTTATTGAAGAAAGAGGGCTGATTTCCATTTCCCTGCATTAGACAGTCATTAGCCACTGGTGACTCTCTTGAAAGTGGGGTTGGGTGCATAACCTCCTTGGCATCTCTGGGTGAGGCAGCTTTTATGAGTCAAGCACAATCTTCCAGAGAAGTCCCTACCTGAAACAGAGATGGAAGCGGGTAAGAGAAGATGCTGTAGTACTAGAAAAGAAGCTTTTGTGTATTTGGTTTCAAGGATAAGCGATAAGTGAGGAGGCAAAAGAATATGAGACTTAAGAACATGAGAAAGGTGCAAAAATACTAGGAATGTGAACTTATTGAGAAAACAGTAGGTTTCCTGAAGAGTTGAGGTGGATGACCTTGAGTTTCTAGTGGCATCAAGGGAATGTCCTCTCTCCCCTCTGCAGGTTCTAAAACTGGATCTGCTTAGGAATGGAACCACCACATGACCCAGCTACACAATCCTCAGTATTTGTCCTAAAGAATTAAAGTCATCATTCAATAGTGATACATGCATACCCATGCCTGTAGCAGCACAATCCACAATAGCCATGGGACCAGCCTACACGTCCATCGACAGATGAACGGATAAAGAAATGTGTTATATATACACCATGGAGTTTTATTCAGCCATAAAGAAAAATGAAATTATGTCATTTGCAGGAGAATTAATGGAGCTTGAGAACATAACATAAAGCGAAATAAGCCAAACTCAAAGGTCAAGGGTCATTTGTTTTCTCTAATGAGGAAGCTAGAGAGGAAAAAGGAAAATAAAGATGGCAGGGGGGCGGGTCATGAAAATTGAAAGGTGATCAGTGGAGTAGTGGAGAGGGACCAGAGAGAGGGAGGAGAAGAGGGAAAGGGGGAAATTCCAGGGAAGAACACTGGCCAAAATATATTATTATATTTTGTGTATGTGCAGATGTGTAACAACAAATCCCACCATTACGTACAACTATAATGCACCAATAAAAAAAAAGTGGAAAAAAATAGAGTCTGTTGAAACAAACAGACAATAGGCAGATTAACAGGAGAAAAGGAATACAAATGTATTAACATGCAAGCACAAGGTTGTCACACAATGTATGATACTCAAAGAGGGGCCACATGGAGAGAAGCTTAAGCACCCTCTTCATAGGGAAGAGAGAAGAAGGGGATGTAGACAATTTTAGAGGAAGAGTAATTGACTTTCAGGGGAGACAAACAGGGCTGAAGAGCAGACAATAACCTCAGATAAACTTTTCCTGGACTCTGGGTGTGATATTTGATTTTCAATCTCTTTTTCTGCCAGTTAATCTTCTCTGGTTCCAGGAAGGGGATCCATGAGAATCAATAATTGCATTCCTTCAGAGAAAGCTCTTCTGTGTGCTTTGGGAAGATGAAGAGTTGGGGTAGGTCAGAGAGACCTGGAGGCTGCTTCTTTTGTTTGGCACTTAGCATGCCAAAGTGCCATACTTTGGAGTAGCATTTTCTGAGGGACAACAGGACCCACCTATGTAATTTTCTGTAGTGGTACTCAGCAGTCCACATGCAGCCAGGAAGAGTGTGTTAGTCAACTTTTTGTCCCTTTTACCAAAATATCTGACAAGGACAATTTAGAGAAGGAAAAGTTTATTTTGGACTCATCGTTTCAGCCTATGGTCAGCCAACTCCATAGCACTGGGCTTGAGGTGAGGAAGAACATCATGGCAGAAGGGCATGGGAGAGGAAGTGGGGGGTGGAATGGGAGGAGGAGGGGAGAGAGAAAGGAGCCAGGGACAAGATATAGTCCAAGGTCATCTCTCCAGTGACAAATTTCCCCCAGCTATGCCCCATCTGCTATAGTTAGTACTCTGTAATCCATTAAAGTTATTAATCCATCAAATGGAGTAATTTCTTGATAAAGCTACTGCTATCATAGTCCTATCTTTTCATCTCTGAAATTCCTAAATTGCCTAACACATGAGCTCTTTTGGGGGACATTTTTAGATCCAAAATATAACAGAAGGAGTAGATGTCAAATTCATCTGGGACTCAAGTCAGGAGAGATGCTTCTGTAGGACAGAAGAGAAGGGAAGCATTGGTGCTAGTTATAACTCTAAGAATCTGTCAAACATAGGGAGAGAAGTGAAAAGAGGAGACTGATGGAGAGGGACAAAGAAGATAGGGGTCAGTGGCCAGGGATCTCCATGAGGTTGAAGAATTGGTGTGGTGGGGTGGAGGACTGCTGACTGAACTACTTAAAAGGTAGAATTTCATGGGCAGACAGAGAGCTCTTCATTCAACCCACTGATCTGATGGGGTGAGCCATGGGAAAGGATGGTCCATGTTTTAGTCAGCTTTTATGCTGCTGTGACTAAAAGACCTGACCAGAACAACTGTAGAGGAGGAATAGCTTATTTAAGGGCTCATGGTTTTAGAGGTCTCAATCTAGCTCCATTTCTTGAGGCTCGAGGTAAGGCAGGACACCATGGATTCCAGGAACAACAGTTCTGAAGGATAAATATCTTGTGCCAAGAGTCAAAACTCCCTCCAGGCAACAACTTTCTTATTACTGACATAGCCCTGCCTGACTAATCCTGAGATAATGATTAACCAGACCACAGTTTGACCAAGACTGCTGACCCATGCATACTTCTCATCCACTAGTTCTGTTCCTTTCCCTATTTAAATCTGAAGCTCATGTTGGTTTCAAAGACAGATCTGAGGACACTGGGCCCCTTGTCTTCTCAGTCTTCTACTGATTAAAGTTCCTTTCCTTCCCTCACTTCTGTCTCTTTGATTGACAGCTTCATGTGGGTGGAAGTACCTAGTCCTTGGGGACCTCTGAGGCCTTTGCCCTATACTCCAGCAATAACTGGACTTGCCTGTTTTGATCCTCAGTTCAGAGTTCTGGCTCTCCAAGTGTGTTTACTCCCTTGCAAAATGGAACCAATGATACTTCTTTCCAAACAAGTTTTTGGTAAGAAATTGATGCATTGAACTCTTAGCAGATTCTGACATATTAGAAACTCCTCAATAAAACTTAGTAATTGCTATTGCAGCCCCGGTCCACCTTCTTTTATAAGTGGTGAGGTCTCATGGAAATACCACGCTTCACAGTTCAATTGGGTTCAAACTCTGGTTTCTGCACCTGGCGGTATAATCTCGGACATATTATTTACTCTTAAAACCTAGCTTTCTTCATCTATACATTTGGGATAAAAAGAGTATTGTAAGGATCATGTGATGTAATATGTATGAGAAAGTGGGTTACTGTTCACATCGTTTTTACTATTTCTGTTTGGAAATCCAACAGTGTTGACGTTGCTGAAAAGAACTAAATAACTGTACCTTTGGGAATAAATCTGAGGCTTTTTGACAAAAATAGCTCAAGATTTTTCAACATTGAGAGTAGCCAGAAGTTGAGTTCAGAAGGAAATGGTTATTTATGTAATGAGGAGCCTCTTAGTACTATGGAGTATAAAATCCACAAAATCCTTTAATCTATTCAGTTCACTCATCCTTTATACCCGGGAGCCATAGCTGGAAAAGATGATGGAACTACCTGAGGATTGGAATGGTCCATACTCTGTGGGTAATCCCCAATTTAAATGTGTATCTCCACCACCTAGCCCTTGGAAATAAATGATTGCTAACTGTCTTACTCAGCTTTTTTGCTGCTGTGACCAAAAGACCAGAACAATTAGAGGAGGAAAAGTTTATTTTGAGGCTCACAGTTTTAGAGGTCCCAGTCCATAGAGGTGGACTCCATTCCTTGAAGCTCAAGGTGAGGCTGAATATCATTGTAGAAGAGTGTGGTGGAGGGAAGCAGTTCCTGATATCACACCAGCAGAGAGAGAGAGAGAGAGAGAGAGAGAGAGAGAGAGAGAGAGAGAGAGAGTTAGTTCTCTTCAGCAGGACAAAATATAATCCCCAAAGGCATGTCCCCAAGGACCCACCTACTTCAGCCACACCCTATTTGCCTTCAGTTACAACTCAGTTAATCCCTACCAGGGGATAAATTCATTGATTGGGTTAAGGCTCTCAGAACCCAATCATTTCACCCCTAAACTTTCTTGCATTGTCTCACCGTGACCTTTTGGGGGACATCTCAAAACCAAACCACAACACTAACTCAATTATGTAAGAAAAAGAGGCAATTTACATTCATAAATGAGAAAATGAGATGGATTTCACCAAATCAGAGAAATTTCTTTCCATCAAAGTCATAGGACATTAGACAATTTGGTTGGAATTTATGTTTTCTGTTAGTTTTTTGGGGGGGAACCGCTTCCTTCACCTAATGGTGTGTGATAGGCATGGCAGTTCCTGAGCATAAAGACCCATGGAAATTTCTGAGGCAAAGGGAGAGTCTAATAGAATTTTATCCAAGAATAAAAAGGTGATGGATACTTTCTCCAGAGCCAGAGACTTTCTCCACTTCTATGCTCATCTTGAATTTTTCATTGACCTGAGTTGAATCTCAAAAGACAGAATCACTATAAAAGAAATGTCATATTTCAAAAATAAAAATCTCATTGATAGATTCCCTGGCAGGAAGTCTCCTTTTTGAAGCCTACAATTGTTTTAGTTTTCTTCACCCAGAATGGGCTGTGTCACTCAAATCAATCCACACACCCTGCATGTCCAAATCATCTCCACACCTCATTGTACTCCACTCCCGCCATGTTTTATTCATCAACACCTGCTTCCCTGAGTGTCACTGACACTTATTTTGCTCCAAGTACTTCCCTGTCAGCTTTTTATCAAATAATCTCCAATCCCCCTTAATAATTCGATGGGAAAAGCCTGGACATGGCATTCTCCACAGGGTGACAAATGTGCCAGTCATTCCATTTGAATTATAGCAATGGAGTGTCTACCTTTGCAATCAATAATTTTTCCTCTGTCCTTGGGTCATTATAATTTTTTATTATAAGTAGTGTTCAACAAACTCAATAACAGTCCCTGGTGATTTTTCTAACAGCAGCCATATGGAACTGTAATTTCAAAGTCCCTTTGATCTCATACAGTTTTATGCTGTTGGATTAAATGTCAAAGTTGTCTTTATATTTGCCTCAAGATTTTTTCTGTTCTGATTCTGCCCTGAGTTATCTGGTGAATCATTCTGTACATTTATCTCTAGTATTAAATTTCTAACATAATTTATGTTGTTGCTTTTAGTTTTGATGATATGGTAGTAAAATTGATTCCTAAGTGTCAGGCACTATAGAGGTGAATTAACAAGGGGGAAAAAAGTTTGATTTTTAAAAAGCATTGCACGTATCCCTTAGGATCCTGACTAATAGAAACATCTTATAATATCATCAGACAAATTGGTTTATGTTTTCTCTTCATCTTCATCAACAGAGCAGAATTGAAAGTAATATGCCTAAAGAGGTTTAGGATAAAGAACATCGTTAATGATGGCAAAAAGGGGAAATGATTGAAATATCTATCCATAGAGGAAAGATTAAACAAATATAGTAGCCCATGCTATGAATATGCAGTCATAACAGATAATGTAATAGGCAGAAAGCACTGGAAGGAATGAGGTAGAATAAGAAATACCTTTGGTCTTTGCTCTCTACTCCTGGCACAAAACTCCTAAAATCTTTGGAGTGGCAAGAGTGTCTTTTATTACTCATAGGGAGTTCCTATAGCTCACACCTCAGTCTATGTTAAGGAAATGGTTTAGGGTGGGGCTCCTAGATAGTCTTGGAATGGCCTGTTGGACTTCTAGAAAGGAGTTAGTGATGTTTGGGATTAAGCTCTATAAAAACTTGAACAATTAAATTTGGTGCACTGCTGAACTGGTGAGCACAAGGAGGTGCTAGGATGGTGGTGTGCCCAGACAGGACATGGAAACTCCACACCCCACCTCCCTCATAGCTTGCCCTACTATTTCTTAGTTGTCTCCTGTATACTAAATAAGCAAAGGTAAGTAGTGACTTCTGAATTCTGTGAATCATTCTGGCACATTTTTAAACCAGAGAAGGGTGTTATTGGAACTCTTGATTTGCATCTGGTTGGTCAGAACTTCAGGAGGTTCAGGTTTAATGCCTGGATCTGAATGTCTGAATGGGGGCAGTCTTGTAGGACTGAGACCTTATCCTGTGGGGACTGTTCCAACTCCAGGTGGTTAGGACCAGAATTGAGTTAAATTATAGGACACTCTTTGGGTACCTGAAGAGAACTGGAGGATTGCTGGGTGTGGGAAAAACCCACACATTTGATGTCGGAAGAGTTGTGAGTAGATAAATAGCTTTTTTTAGCAATAGAATTTTTCATTAGCAAAAAAATATAGTAGACAAAGAAGAAAATTAGAATTATGAATCCCTATACAACAAATAACTAAGAAGGAGAATATGTATACAAAAATGCTTAGAAATAAAAAGAAAATTTTTTAAGAGAACCATATCAGTATTGGTATGTGACTTTGACATAGTCCCATCAGACTTTAACAGATCAAATAAAACATTAAAAAGACATAAATGGTCTGGGCATGGTAGCACACACCTGTAATCCCAGCTGCCAAGGAGGCTGAGACAGGAGGATTATGAGTTCAAAGCCAGCCTCAAAGCCAACCTCAGCAATGGTTGTTAGGCTCGAATTCGGGACCCCCAAAAGACCACCAGAGACCAAGATCAATGTAAGCAGCAAAAAGGTGTTTATTGCGAGCTAGCTCGGTCCCCCGCATGCACACAGCAACTGGTGACATTGAGAGGCCCCGAGCCCAGGGTTTGCAGCAGTTTTATATACTCTTTGGGGAAGGCAGGGACTTCACATACATCATAGCATCTCTTAGCAAATCATCACACACTGTGGGAAAATAAAAAAATAACTCTAAAACATGATTAGCACATTCACTGGCGGGAACAAGTTGAGTAAGGGTGATTGGTTAGTACAAGAGGGGGATTCGTTTGAACTGATTGGTTTAAGCCACGAGGGTGTACATGCTGAACTGAAAAACCAGCCTCTACCTCAGAGCAAGGCCTCTCCAAGGAAGGGGGCGTGACCCTTGTCCTTGGAGAGACCCACAGAGCACTCCTAGGCACATACCCACCCTGCTGAGTTGTTTATCTACAAATAACCGGAGAGATCTGCTAAGCCAGGTGTCCCTGACTCGGTCAGGCTAGGTGGGGATCCATAGCAACCCCGTAGAAACCACCAATCAGCACGAGACAGGGAAAATACCTGGGATGCCAGATGACCCTCTCAGTAGTTTATGGTGGTTGATAACACGTTGGGAAACCATGTGGTTCAGCACGTACACCCCTCGTTCAAATGAATCCCCCTCTTGTACTAGCCAATCACCCTTACCCAACTTGTTCCCACCAGTAAATGTGCTAATCATGTTTTATAATTGTTTTATGATTTTCCTTCGGTGTGTGATGATTTCCTAAGAGATGCTATGATGTATGTGAAGTCCCTGCCTTCCCCAAAGAGTGTATAAAACTGCTGCAAACCCTGGGCTCGGGGTCTCTCAATGTCACCAGTTGCTGTGTGCATGCAGAGGAGTGAGCTAGCTCGAAATAAATGCCTCTTTGCTGCGTACATCCTTCTTGGTCTCTGGTGGTCTTTTGGGGGGTCCTGAATTCGAGCATAACAGAACTACATGGTTTCCCAACATGTTATCAACCACCATAAACTACTCGGGGGTTATCTGGCATCCAAGGTATTTTCCTTGTCTCATGCTGATTGGTGGTTGCTAGGGGGTTGCTATGGGTCCTCACCTAGCCTGACTGAGTCAGGGACACCTGGCTCCTGCAGATCTCTCCTGTTATTTGTAAATAAACAACTCAGCAGGGTGGATATGTGCCTAGGCATGCTCTGTGGGTCTTTCCAAGGACAAGGGTCACATCCCCTTCCTTGGACAGGCTTTGCTTGAGGTAGAGCTGGTTTCTCATGGTGAGGTGCTAAGCAACTCAGTGAGACCCTGTCTGTAAATAAAAAAACAAAAATTAAGGCTGGGGATGTGCCCCTGAGTTCAATCCTTGATATAAATAAATAAATAAATAAATAAATAAATAAATAAATGAAAAAAAAGGGTATGAATGGAATGAATAACATGATTAAAATTAACAGTCTTGCCATATATTTGGTATCCTATTAATAGAGAGCACATACCCTCCTCTTTTTTTCTTCCTATGCTTTCAAACCATTTTTTAAAAAATTGGTCCTTTACTTGGTACCAACAAACAATAAAAGCCTTATTAATTATTAAAACTATAAGCTTTTTAGGTCACAGTTTCAAACCATAGTGTAGTAAAGAGATATGTCAGTGAAATTACAATCCGCCCCCCCCCAACAATAACCTCAAAAAAAAAAAAAAACTCACTTTGAGAAAAAAAAATCTTTAAAATAAAAATTTTTGTTGTTCAAAGAGACATAAAAAACTTCTTTGGGATTAATGGTATGTGAACTCTTTATCTCAAAACCTTCAGAAATAGCCAGGTGTATTAGTCAGGGTTCTCTAGAGGAACAGAATCAATAGGAAGTATAATTATAAGAAGGGGACTTATTAGGTTGGCTTATACAACCAGAAGCTGGATAGTCCGCAGTGGCTGTCTGCAGGCTGGAGAGCTGAAAGAACCAGTAGCTATGCAGTCCAAGAGGCTGAAGCCCCCAAACAAGAGGGATCAGCTGCCCTAGTCTGAGACTGAAGGCTTCTGGATAATCACTGACAGAGTCTGCTTTGTAAGAGTGAAGAATGGAGAGTCCGATATCCTCAGAGGATCACAGCAGCAATCAAGAACCCCTTCAAGAAAAATTGATCTTGCATTCACAGCTACTTCCTTGTTCTTACAACTTTTATTACATCCAAGCCATCAGCCCACTGGTGGGTGCTGCCCATGCTTAGGGAGGGTCTCCATTTCAGTTAGCTCTCCCATAGGCCAATCATTCCTAGACCCACCCTCACTGACACACCCATAAACCTCTTAATCATCAAGTTCTCTTAATCTAATCCAGTCGACAATTCAAATTAACCATTAACAACCAGGCATATGAAACATGCCAGTCATCTCAGCTACTCAGGAGTCTGAGTCAGGAGATTGCAAGTTCAAGGACAGACTGTGCAATTTAAGGAGACCAAAATCAAAAGGGCTGGGAGGTGGGGTGCAGGATATAGTTCAGTTCAGTGGTAGAGCACCCCTTGGCCCAATCTCCAGTACTATAAACTAAACCAAACCAAACCAAACCAAACACCAAACATTCAGAAAGATCTTTCTTAAGTACAATCAGAATTTGTACCTCCTGCTTAAAACTGCCTCAATAGATTTCCAGGTTTAAAAACCTAGATTTTTTCCCCAACCACCAGGAGCATGCTTCACCTGCTCCTTAACACTAACCTCTTCTCCCTTCTTCATTCCACTGCAGTTCTTTTCATTCAGTACAGCACCAAAATAATTCCCACCTTAGTCTTTGCTTTCATCTTTTCTTCTGCCTGAACTTTGCTCCTTCAGTGCTGCCCAACAGAACTTTCTGGGATGATGGAAATGCTGTACGTCTTTGCTGATCCAACACAGCGGTCACTAGCCACCTGAGGCTAGGGAGCACCTAAAAAGTGAATATGACAACTAAGCAACTGGAGTTTAAATCCGACTTAAAATTTTAATTTAATTAACTTAATTTTGTTATTAAGAGGCTACCACTTCAGACAGTGGAGCTCTAAACCTTTAGATCTTTAGAGTTTCTTGTTCAGGTTCTTCCGTATTCCAACTGGATATTCGCACTTCAATATAATTGCTACTTCCTTTATAAAGAAGCTTTATTTCATCACCTGCCTAAAACAGGTCCACAAGTCACTCTATCCCATTTCTCTCTTTTATCTTCCTCCTAGCACTTATCAGACCTGTTTATGGTTTTCTTCACATTTGCTGCAGTGTGGAAGTTTGTTCAGGGGCTCAATGGTAAGCATTGGCTGACTGATGGTATAAGGTTAATAGTTCATAGGAAAATAAAATTTTAAAATATTTTTTAGAGTTAAGACACTTCAGAAATAGACTTAAGAAACCTTAACTGGACCCAGTCTTTCAGGAAAAGACTCAATAAAGACTTGTAGTAAACATACAGGTGGTAAATTTATGACATTCTTATTCTTGAGCAGAGGCTGAGGCTGACAATATATTGTCTAACTTAAGTAGATCTATGGATGAGGAGCTTCTTGCTGACTCACATGGGATGCAAGGGTTCCTGATGGGGTCACCCCACTCTCATAGCAGAGGTGCAAATATTTTTCCAGAGTCAGTCTGGGTACCCCTGAGTTTTGGACTGGAGGGACCATGGTTCCCACCCGTGTGATATCACTGCCTCCTTTAGCCCTGCATGTGAGTTCTGCCTGATTTATTAGGTGAAATCCAAGAATTTCCATAAATGATGGAATTTGGAGAATCCAGAATGAGATAACTGTGACTTCATGGGATATGTACATCTTCAATCTTCTAGTTCATTGGTCATCTTCAGAACAGAAAAGCTGCTTAAACACAGCCAAAAAGTCATTTATGCATCTATTCAACCAACATATTTTAGTTGCAGTCACAGGAAGAAAAGCAGTGATTTATAAAGTATTTCAATAATTCCTAAAACACTCTTGTGGGTAAGTAGTATCTAACAACAAATATTCTATTGGATTAAGAGATTTTAATTGAGTATTTGGCACTTTATTCATTTACCAAACAGTATAAGACATTGTCCTACTTAAAGATGTTGAAAAGGTTGACAGCCATATTGAAAATAGATTAACATTCCCAGGTCAATTGTAATTCAGTGAATTACATAGCATGGTGGAAAGATCAGAAACTCTTCTATGTTAGGGTTCCAGCTCCTTCACCTCCCAACTATGAGGTCTTGAACAAATCCCTGAATGTGGGTCTCTCTTAGCTTCTATTTTCTCCCTATATAAAGCAAGAACAAGATCTTCCTGTAGACATGCTGAATTTGGAGAAGACATATATAAAGCTCATAGCACAGGGTTTGGTACATAGAGTCTGAAAAATTGGGAGTGCTTATTAGTAATGACAACAATAATATATAGCGAATAAATATTTATTAAAGTAAACAAAAGCTTTGAAAAACTCAAAAGATATCCCATTTGAGTAATTGGAGATGAGGCAGCATTTTTCACCTACTGGATTAGTAAATATAAAACTTTTAAGAAGACATTTTTGTAAAGGTTGTGGGAATATGAAATAGTACAACTTCTTTGAGAGACAATTTGACCATGTCATATATATATAAATGTACATACCTTTTGCCTTAACAATTCCTTTAAGAGTGTACTGAGCTTGTTATTATACACAAAGTCAACGTACATGAATAGTTTATAATGGCAAAAAATACGGAGCAACATAAATATTCACCAATAGGGAACAGTTAAATAAACCAGTTCTCCATACAAGGAATTTCTAGGAAGCTGATAAAAAGGCTGAAGTAGATCTATAATATACCCTTAAGGATAGTGCTTCAAAATATGTTATTAAAAGAAACTAGGAAACTGCAGAACTGTGTGATTAGTATGCTCCCATTGCTCAAAACATACAAACAGACATGCATATAAATATCCAGGAGGATAAACAACATATTAATTCTAGTTTAAACAGAGGACTATGCATCTAGAATGAGAAGGAAACTCTCTTTTTATTACTCATTATTTTATATTACTTGAAATAATACAGATTGTACCTTTTTTTAAACATAATGCCATCTTTTCTTAGCTTTTACTTTTTTAAATTTATTTTTATTTATTTTTTTATTAACTACACATGACATTACAATGATCTTGGAAATTCATACATTAGCTTTTACTTTAATATTATTTATTTATTTTTATGTGGTGCTGAGGATTGAGCCCCATGCTTCAGGCATGCTGGGCAAGCACTCTATCACTGAGCTACAATCCCAGCCCCTGTAATCCTTTTTCTTGAAGTTAAGAAATATTATTGGAAAAAAAAATGAATACATGCATTGTCTATTACAGGAAGTCAGAGAAGAAAGCAATTAGAGAGATGGTCCCATATTCAGATAGGGCCACATAGGAAAAAATGAATCCATACAGGCAGCTAAATAAAGGGAATTTAATATGGCAGGGGAAGTACTCATCACAAAGGTACAGAGGTATCAGAGGACCTGAGAAGCCAAACAGGGCTACTGAGATGACCATGGAGGAAACTAGTTACTACCACAGGTTCCACTCCTCAGAGATGTTCTCTGGCCTCTTGTCGCCTGTTGGATAAACTTACCTGGAAGCCAGCTCACAAGAAAGATTGGGAAATGAAGTTTGCAGGGGTTGGCTCCCTGTAGATAGAACAGAACAGAAGAAAGATGGCAATGAACTGGAGAGCCAAAGGTAAAGGACTAGCACATTCTATGGGGCATGGTAGCCCTCTCCAAAGGTGAGCATCTAACTGAATTTTAAGTAGTGGAGGAGGTTTGGCTGGGGTGAATTAAAAGGAGGAGATGAGGATGCCAGAGGTGAGAATAAGCATAAGGCTTTGAAGGGTTGAGGAGGCAACACCAGCTGGAGTAGTTGGAGATGAGAATGGCTTAGGGAGAGCCCCATTATGTGTAGTTTTGAGCACTAGGAATTTATGGAGACTCATAATGAAGTAGTGTTTTAAGCAAATTAGCCTGGCATCTATGCAGAGGACAGATTGAAAGGAGCTTAATTGGAGTTGGGGATACCTTTAGAAAGCCCACTTGAGCATTTTCTGTTTTGTACAATTAATATTAGATATAGGAAGCCTAAACTAGACCAATTTGATCTAATGTTTATTTCTTTTTTAAAATTTAGAAACAGAAGAAACCTCAGGCTCACAGAGCTCTATGTTTCCCAGTAGGAAATTCATATCTTATTTTTATTTTCTAAAGTAATTTTCTCCTTGGTAGGGAATGGGAATACGGGCTATATTACTAATTCCTAGCCAAAGAAAGAAAGATTGGAGGCAACATTCCAGGTTACCTGGGTCAAAACATTTCCCATGAACTATTCAGATAATTGAGCCTGAGGCCAGTGTTGTTTTGAATTATTGACATAAGATCCTCAGTTCTCCAACATTTAGATGCAGTTCTAGTCTGTAGGTCCAGGGTCTTCTCTTGGGTCTCTATTGAGTTATCTTTGCTGTGTTTGCCCCAAATACTGCCTTCTTCTGAGGACATCACCTTCCTCCTCTGTAAATATTGCTGATCTCAGTTTTCTGCTTCTATGGCCACAAGGGTAGTCATAGAAGCAGACAATGAGGGGAAAATATTGGGTCCTGTAACTGTGTTAAAAGCAAAGCTGTTCTCCAACTCCATTCTACATCATGTACAATCAGAAGAAGGAGAAATTATACTCCATTATATATGATAGAGTATATAGGCATTACATATGCCCACAATCTGTAGCAATTACAATCTCTCTCTAGGATATTTTGAGTTGGAGCAGGAGTAAAGACGGGTCTTCTCAAGTCAGGTGAGACCTAATTTCAGCCATGTTACTTACCAGGGGTCAGAGATAATGAAACCTACATAAGGAAGGAGGCAGAGAACAATACAGAAATGAAAGGCTTTGTCCCTGGTTCCAGTTACCCATGAGCCTATTAAAGTTACATCATTGTTTTTTAAAAATTTTTATTATTCTTATTTGTCTTAATTAGTTATACATGAAAGTAGAATGCACTTTGATACATCATATATAATGGAGTATAATTTCTCATTCTTCTGGTTGTACATCATGTAGAATGAAGCTGGAGAACATCTTTGCTTTTAGCACAGTTATAGGACCCAATAATTTCCCCTCATTTGAATTGATTTCTGTCATTTGCAGTCACAATAACCTTGACATATATGACTCTTACATGTATATAAACCCAAGAAGGTTAAGAATCCTTTTATACACTCTAATGGCTGTTTGCTATTTTTGTGGTGCTTGGGTTCTTTACCCAGAGATCAGCCCTATTAATCCAGGTATGCACCAAAGCCAGAGATAATTGCTCCTAGAAGCAATTGGGAGACTGTCTGGAAAGGGGCCTTTTCCTGGAATCAAGAGCTAGGAGGAGGTAAAGAGCATCTTATTGGAAGATAATGAGAGGTGTCTGGATTATTTGGGAGGCGTGCTAGCAGAGCATGGATTCTGGAACCAGGCTATTTGGATTTGAATGCCAGCTCTTCCTCCAGCTAACTCTGTAACCTTAGATAAATTACTTCTCTGTACTTTAGCTCCATCAACTGTAAAATGGGGAAGCATGTCACCAGACACTCTAGACCACAATATTACCTACTAAAGGTCAAACAGAAAGGGCAAGGCTCTTTCCTAATAGTAGCAGTGCAAGTTTAAGATCCCCAGATTAGTCTGTGTCATGGTTTAGATATGAAGTATACCCCTAAAACTCATGTGTTGAAGGCAGCTTGGTCCCCAATGAACACTGTCCAGAGGCAAGGTTTCTGAAAAGTGATTGAACCATGAGGGCTCTGACCTCATCAGTGGGTTAATCCATTGAGCTGAATGGACTATTGGGAGGTGGGCCTAGCTTGAGGAAGTAGGACACTGGGAGTGGGCCCTGGAAGTCTGTTCTTGTCCCCAGCCCTTACTCTCTCTCTCTCTCTATCTACTTTCTGGCTGCCATAGCTGATCAGTTTTCTTCCATCATTCCCTTCTGCCGAAATGTTCTGCTGCTCCTCAGGCCCAGAGCAATGGAGCCAAGCGCCTATACCCGGAAACTTCTGTATCTGTGAGCCAAAATAAATCTTTTCTCTGCTAACCACTCCACTGTGGTACACCGTGAGCCTCTTCGAGGCGCAGATCACATCTTGTGCTTCTCTGAGCACATTCTTTGGCACTATGAGTACATGGTAAGTGCTCAATAAATGATTTTTCATTCATTCTGGCTATTACCAACCCTAACTCATTAAATATTCCTTGACACTAGATGCTACGATTCTTCCTATTTAGGCAGGAAAGCCTGGGGCAATACTTGTGGACAGATATGCAGTGTAAGTGCTTTTTAAAAACTATTCTATGCATTCAGAGTTGTGCATGGCGCTTCACAGCCTCAGACTGAGCAGCAGACCTTGAAAGCATCTTTGGAAACACAGTTGAGGCTAATAGTCTTTAAAATGCATGAGGGATTGACCCAGCCTGGTGCTCCTTTACATAGGCTCTCATGTAGACACCATGGTAGGCCTTTGATCTACCTTGAGAGGCAGGTGAACACAATGTTTCTCTGGGGATCCCTACGGGGACACGGATGCAGCTGATTTACAGCCCTAGCCAGCCTAGAATGGAGGACTCCCAGAACACAGTTGGATTTTACTTTTCAGCTAATATGCTGGGGAGATGAAGTGTTTGCCTGCCTGTAAATCTGCTCAGCCCAAATGCTGAGACAATTCTTTAAAGGGAAGGATAATCTGACCGATATAAAAACGCAGATGGAGCCCGCCTAGTTAAATGTCACAAAACAAGGGAATTAGGATAATAACAAGAATGAGGAGAAAACCTCCCTCTGTCTTCTTGCCAACGACTCCGTGTCTGCTCCAACTGAGAAGCGCTGCTGGGAGGGCTCAGAGAAGGGAGATTAGGTGACCAGATGCCTCGAATTTCACCGTGAGCTGTGAATTTGGGGTCAAGAGCCTTTAAAAATTTTTGATCTTTTGTCTCTTTTGTAAAACACAAGAATACCATTAGAGAAAAATCACACTTTAAAATCCTAACAGATGATCTTTTGCTGGAGAGACAGAGGGAGAGACAGCAGCGTGCACATGTGCCAAGCCCCATGCAGATGATGACCTCATTGTCTCCAATATCCAGAGAAGGGGCATCTCCTGGAGAAGGATGTCACATGACAGGGTGGGAGCAAAGCAGTGCATAGGTGGCTTTGAGATATGTGGTCAGGTGATGGAGGAAGAGGAAGGGCATAATACCTTCTGTAACATCTGACCAGCACCGCTGACCTTTTTTGCTGGGAACTCCTCAGCTTCTCCCTTTACCCATATGGTTTCCATGGAAGCCATGATCTTACATGTCCCTCCTCCCCTAGCCATAGTTGGTTGGCACCTGACTTAAGCTAGGCCAACGACTATAACCTCACCATTCTGATCATGGCTAATTGGTCCAAGTATGGGCCTCTGATCCCCTGGACTCAATAAGTCCCTTCCTGAGGAATTTATATTAGAGCCAAAGAGCTTGTCAATTCAATGTCTCTCTGGGGGATAAAGCTAATATAGAGCTGCTGATCTCCATGTTCTCTGCAGAGGAAGCCCCTCTGCCAAGGGGGAGACGGAGTCGATGTTAGAAAGAAACAAGGTTACAGGATAGGCAGGAGCTTGATGGCATTTGAAGCCAGGCCTCCTTAAGGAGGCCCATTCCTGCTTTTTTTATGGTTGACTGCTTAGCCTCCCTTGGATTCCCTTTATTAACAACTCCCAGGACTTCTGTTACTTATGAAAGATCCCTAAATAGCACAGGCACTTAAAATAGTCCTTAGGGACTAAGGAAGCAGCTCAGGGGTAGAGTGCTTGTTCAGAAGTGCAAAGCCCTGAGTTTGATACCCAGCACTGCAACACAAATTAATAAAATACATGAATAAAATGCTCTGAGAAGACAGAGAGTAGAAAAATAGTTGCCAGGAGCCGGGGAAGGAGAGTGAGGGGTTGTTTAATAGGCACCGAGTTTCAGTGTTTCAAGATAAAGAGTTCTGGAGATTTGTTGCATAGCAATGTGGATGTGCTTAACGCTACAGAATGATACACTTAAAAATGGTTCAGATGGAAAATTTTATATTATGTGCATTTTACCACATTTTTTTTTAAAAAGCGTGTTCTGAGAAGAACAAAATACAAACACATCTCCCCCACTTGCTATGGGTTCACTGTCAATTATTTTCTTCACATCAGCTGTGTGTCTGAGCTTGAAACTTTTCTATCACCAGTCTGACTCTTCCCTGCCCATGTAGATCCCTTTGTTGGTCATCCCTGCCTGTGTGGCCTCATTTTAATAACATGGAGTCTATTAGGCTAAGCAATGGCAAGTAATCCAGAAAATAAATTGGCTCTATCAAAACCAAACTCATTCACTTCCTTCCAAAGTCATGTATAAATGATGTGGGGACCTCGGCTCTGCTGCCGGCCTCCACCAGCAGAGATAATGAATAGTTGCCTAAGCAGATGTACATGTGAGGGAGGGAGGCCTTCAGTCTGGACTTGGGTCCCATTAAGAGCAAGAGAAAGAGGCTTTGATCACAGCTCAATTTAAAAAATCCTTTTGTGTAGCTGCAATCGGGGGGAGTGCCTTCTAATGGACACAATCTGGTCCTGATCCATGCAACACATCCCCTTCCAACTGCAGCCTCCTGAACACACTGGCTGACTGGGGGTGATAAGGGAGATACCACAGTACATCTGTCTCCTGCTTTGGTGAGCCCTTTCCAAGGGCTGAGCCAGAAGCAACACAATCAACAAAGGCAGGATTTCAATAAAGAAAACTCGAGTTGCTGATTGTGTTGAAAAGACCTAGCAATACCAAATGCAGAGCTTTGTCTTCCAGACCCCCAAATATTTTGTGAGTATTTGTGTGTATAATAGTCTTATCAATAAACTGACAAATCCCTTTCTTTTCCAAATGTGCTATTTAAAAATATACAAATCTTCGAGACTTATTTAAAGGGAATTGACTTGTAGAGATGGAAAATCCCCCCAAAAGAGGTGAATAGAAAAAGATTTTAATAAAATATTGTGAAAAAGGTGAGTTTGAGTTTTAAGAGATGTGGAAGAAGCAGTGGGGCGGCGGGGTGGGGGGAGCAGTAGAGCAGCTCACAGAAACACATTTCTTTTCCAGAGCTAAATGCAGAAGACGTTTTAAAGTGCAAAGTGTAAATTCTATAAAGTCCTTTGACTTTAAGATATACGCATATGTGTCTCTGCCCCTGACAAGCCAGCTTCTCTGCTTTTGCTTCATATTAACATTCTGGGCAGCAGCAAAAAATGATTTGATTTGACCAAATATGAGAAGCTATTAATAAAAACAGAATTGAAATAAATCACCATCACTCCAATGCCGGCTGCTGGACTTTGAGGGAAGGTGAGATTCATGAGACTATACAGCACAGAAAAAAAAAATTAAAACAGTTCACCTCTGAGCATTCCAATCCGGATGCTCTGATAAAACTGCCAGCACTCTCTGCTGGAACCAGTTGGCCTACCGATGCC
Organism: Marmota marmota marmota; assembly: GCF_001458135.2. NCBI lineage: Eukaryota > Metazoa > Chordata > Mammalia > Rodentia > Sciuridae > Marmota > Marmota marmota. The sequence continues at coordinate 29,269,732 of NW_026000221.1, read as the reverse complement.
AACTCTGCTCACACTCCCAGTGCTGGGGGTGGCCTGGCCGAGCCCCAACCTGCCCTTGCTTGTCCCCTGTTCCTTGTCAAAAGACACTACATTCACAGGAGTTCATCTATCCCTAGCCCTGGGGAAATGTGATTCACCTTTTCAAGATGGTCAATAGCTCCAGCAGAAGTTGTTTAAAGTTTAGAACGGCTCCTTACAAATGCCTCTGAGATGGACATGGACAAAATTATGAAATAGACACCTTATGAAATATTATGAAATAGTCACCTGAGCTCCTAAGTCTCATTGGTATCAACCACCTCTGATCACCCTGGTATAGTCCCTGGCTCCCTTTGAGTTATGGAACTTCTCCTAACCTTCTATCTCAGTCCTCAGATCCCTCTCTTTTTCAGGGAGTAGCAGGTTATAATGGTTGAGTCACTAGATAGCAAACTCTACTTGGTTGCTTTTCAAGGAAAGAAATCTGTAATGCAGTTACAACCTACTTTTTTTTTTTTACATTTGTAAGTAAGTCCAAAGCCTTTCAAACAGACTTCACGGAACATTAGAAATGCATCATGTATATTTTAGGTCAATGCTATCAAGTGTGCGTGTGCACAATTTTTAGTATGTGCAAATGTGTTTGGTGTTTCATGCTGAAAAAACTATAAGAAAAGCAGATTGAAGGTAGCATGGAAATACCCTGTTCCCCAGTAATGCTGAACCATATGCTATTCCCCCAAAAGTACTATGCTGTTCCACACCCCTGTTCTCGCAGCCATATCTCAATTAACCGAAATATGTTCCCCTGTTCTTCATGCAAAATTCAGTTTAAACATCCCTTTCAAATCCATGTTTGACTGTAACCAGGCAGTTAATCATTTCCTCTTTGATATCCATTGTACTTTATTTGCATGTTTCTCTCCCCCAGTGGTTTAGTGAGAGCAGGAATTATATCAACAAGAAAGCCTCCTGAAGCACAAGTCTGCACTGTGTAGAGCACAGAGCTACTTGTGAGGAAGATATTAATGGGAAGATGGTAACCGACCCCCGGTCACCCATGTGCTGAGTGCCATTTATGTGCATAACAGAAGTGACCAAGATCTTTCTGGAATCTTATGAGAATTTCTAATAAGAGCTTCACAGCAAGATCTCAAACCAAGGGAGAGAATCCGTTTGTTTCAGATTCTGTTTGAAGAATATTTTGATGTTCCAGAAGAGTTTTAGAAAATTAAGAGATTCCATCCTGGGTGTAATTGATTTTCTTGATGTCATTTGCAGAGGAGATGGAAAAATTTAATTTTGCCATTTATTCCTTTACTCATTTGGCTAATGTTTATTGGGCATCTGAACTTTAACTCCAAAATGACTTTGCACACTTGAACTTAACACAAAATCTTTATTCAGACAGAGTGTTGTAATGCAGGACTTAGAAATTTTGAGAATAAGGCCACTGTATTATCAATATGTGGTAACCTACACTTGTAATGCACTTTTTCCTCTAAGAAGCCCCGAGACCCTGCTCATGGAGTTTACAGTAAGTTGACGACCAACTTCAAGTTCCTTTCCTCCATGTGCAATGAGAAAAGCAAATCATGGGGAGTGCTGACTAAGGAAAAGAAATCAATCAATATTCATCAAACATTTACTACATGCTTGGCACAGGAAAAGGAGAAAACAAACTACTGTCCCCAAGCCTTCTTCCTCTAATTTTTCTGGAGTGACCAAACTCACACAGGGGAAATGATTACAGACAACAGGAGACAGCTCACTCCTTCAACCAGCACCTTTAAAGTGAGAGCCCCTGAAAGTGCAGTCAGTCTCTTTCCTCTAGGATCTGGCTGTCCAAGGGCCATAAACACGTGATTCAGCACAAAGTAGTGTGCAAGCTCTGGCAGAGATTTGTGGTTATCCAAATAATAAGCCCACTGGAGGTCAGGATGTATTTTTCAGAGGGGAGGAACTGTGGCAATGAACTCCTAGTGAGATACACCATTCGAACTCTAATGGAGTCTGATATCAAAATAGTACTAAAAAATGAGTTTGAAAAAGGGAGAAGTTCCAAGTTTTGCCAACCTCCCATTCGTTTCTAGAATCATCTTCCACCAAATGGCTCTGAATGGACACATACATACATAAAGGTTTTCTTTCTGACTGCCTTTCCTATTTATCCATTCAACCAACTTTATTGAAGTCCCAGATACCAGGCAGAAGCCTGAATCCTAATGATACAGTAGTGCACAACCTTTGCCTCCAGAGAGATTTTATTCTGATGAGGAAGAAATTAAGCAAGATTATGTCAGATTCTGACAAGTTCGATGGAGGATGAAGGTATGATGTGTTTGAGAGGGGCTTCTGAACATGCTCTGGTCAAAGAAAGTCCCTGGGCCTAAAAGATAAGGGTGGAGTCATCTGAAGAGGTGGTGAATCTTCTAGGCTGATGGAGTTAAGAAATGTCTATTGGGCAAATTTCCCTTCAGGCTTTGATCCACTTGACCATCATTTAGGATTGGCTGGATAATGCTACAAAAATAAACAACTACAAATCACACTGGTTTATAATGACATAACTTTCCATCACATTCATGGCACAAAGCAGATCAGAGGCAGGGTATGTGTGAGGGAGTAAGATCTGCTTCATCTCTCTTCACTCCAAGGCCCAGGCTGATGGAACAGCTGTCATCTTAATGCTGGCACTTGTGAGAAAAAGAGGAAGAGAGGATACAATCAATCACACACCAGCTCTTAGAGCTTCCACCTGGAAGAGATCATACACATTTAATTGGCTAAAGTCTCACCATGCACACCTAACTCCAATGGGATGGTGAAGTGCAACCCTACATTTGTACCTGGAGAATGAAAAATGTCTATTCAACAGCTCTAATGATGACCTTATATGAGAAAAGCAAAATTTTTATGATTCTCCTTATCTGGTACATGGAATCAAGAATTAAAGGCTTGGAAAGACAGTATGTTCCTATAAGAAGATACCACCAGTAAAACTCCACATCGTGTACAACCACAAGAATGGGATCCCAGTTAGAATAAGTTATGCTACATATATGTATAATATGTCAAAATACACTCTGCTGTTGTGTATATTTTAAAAGAACAAATAAAAATTTAAAAATACAATAAAAAAAAAGAATTGAAGGTTTCAACGTTTGGCATCAGTCTCCAAGAGATTTGGTCGTGGCTCACCTGAGCTCTCTGAACAAAGAAGGAAGGTAAGTCTCTTTCATTAACTGTCTGAGTCTGTTAGGGCCACCACAATAAAACACCATGGACCGGGTGACTTAAACAACAGATATTCATTTCTCACAGTTCTCGAGGCTGAGGGATCCAAGATAAGCTGCTGGCACATCCGTGTACTGGTAGAGGCTCCATTCCTGGTTCCTAGATGGCGCCTTCTCGATGTTTGCTCACACATCCTTTCTTCAGTGTATGCTCATGAAAAGGAAGAGTTCTTGTGTCTTCCTCTGCTTATAAGACGAACTAATCCCACAATGAGGGCACTATCCCTGTGATCTCATTTAAACCTAACTTTCACAGATCCCAGCTCTAAATACCAGCACATCAAGGGCTCCAGTGTCTGAATTTCGTAGGAGACATATTGAGACCATAGAAATCCCCTCCTGTCCTGTGGCCTTTCAGAGTCAACATCATTTCTGAACATTCTGTTTCGCATTAAGTGAAGGATCCTGTGGACAATAAAACCTTCAATAATTCTTCCAACCAAACAAATGTGTCTTGATTCCCATTACCTGAGGACCCTAGAGATCAGAGGGGGAGACAGGTCCTGACAGCAAAGTATCCATTAGATTGTGTGGAAGTTCAAAGAAACAAAGGCTCAATAAAGTGTGGACTGAGAGCAAAGAGACAAACTTGGCATTAAAGGCTGCTCTGCTACTGTGTTCTCTCAGCTGTAAAACCCAGAGAGATGTTTAATCTCCCCCGAAACTCAGTTCTCTAAAACACATGCTTCAAAATGCTCAGAGACCCATCAAGCAAAACTGCTGGGCTCCCATGTGCCTGGACCGAGACCACAAAGAAAGCATAGAAGTCAGTGGAGAAGCAGGGCTTTGGTTTTTAATGACAATGGGAAAATGCCAGAAGAAGGTCAGGCAGCAAAAGGAAGATGAAAGATTTGAGGCATCTCTAATGGAAGAGCCTGAGTGAGGTGAATGTGAAAAGAGGTGGGTGAGCGTAATGAGGGGCTGCCAGTGCAGGTGGGGGAGAGAGCAGGGACCAAGAGATGAGGGTGGTGTCTCAGCAAGTGCAGAAGGGGGAAGTGCCTGGGAGAGACCAGTGTGGGACAGCTCTCGCTGTCTGGACTCTCTCCTCCTAGGGAAGACAGACTGGCTCATATCTGTGTCTTAGAAAGCTAAGGATTCCAAGGGAAAGCAGCAATCGATGCAGGGTTCGTTTAACAGTGTCTAGTCACCCCCATTTCCCTGTATATACCAGAAAGCAAGAGTTAAGCATGGCTGCTGGTTCTGCCTTGCCCGGCACCCATGCCCTTTTCTTCTGATCATGACATTCTGATTTTCACTTGGAGATGCCCCCAATTAATGCTCAGTGTTCCCCTAAGGAAGCTAAGTTGGGCACATGACCCAGGTTTGGCGGATGGGATACAGCATCAACAAGATGGTTGGTATGAAGTTGGTATGTGATCCAAATAGAACCAAACATGCCAACATTGTCCACTTTGAGACTGGCCTGGAATGATGAGGAGCTAGGGAGCTGGGTCTTCTTGTTCTCCTGGAGTTAAGCTTGGCAGAATGCCACTCGGAAGCTGCCAGAGACACCTTTGCTACCACCTGTGTAGATTGCAAGGATGAAGCAAAGGGAGGGGCCCGGGCTGACCTGAGCTGAGGGACTGAGGATCTGGACCCACTTACATTAAATGTGCCCGTGGGCATCTCTGTATCATGAGCCCCCACATTCCTTTTGTTCCTTCTGACTGCCTGAGTTGGGTTTTTGTCACTGAAAGGACCTTAATACTGTTCCCACTTCTGGCTGTGAGTTCCCTTTCTGCCCAGCTTTCTGTGCATTAACTCATTTGACTTCTTCTGGATCCAGCCAAGGTTCAGGATCCTGATGTGTGGTTTGAATCCTAGCTCTGTGGGAGGCTTTGAGTAAGTTGCTAAAGCTCTCTATGCCTGTTTCCTCACCTGTAAAATGGGGACACTACAGTATTATCTCCTCAGGGTGTTGGGAATCAATATAAGCTAATTGCCTAGAACTGTGTCTAACAAATAGTGAATTCTTAATAAGCAGTAGCTATTACATTCCATCTCTTGTCCCATGGGTGGACCCAGGAAGAGATGGAACACAGTGACCCCTGCCTAGGTCATTCCACTAAGCCTGCTCTTAAAACAGTGGGCTGACAGAAGTGGGGCTTTCTTTCCACATTTCCTGTTGCCTTTAAAGCATGCAGAGGACAAAGTGAATGTTGATATGTGAACTTAGATTTCTGGGTGTCACCAGCCATGGACCTGTGGGGGAGCCAAGGGGAGCATCCCAGCCTTCCTGGCAGCAGAAAAGTTGAGGGCTTTGAGGGCACAGTAGCCTGCAGGGCAGAGCTGTCAGTCAGTGGAAATGGTTTTCCTCGATTGGGCATTAAGCAGCTTCAAACAGGACAGAGCATCAATCCCTTCATCCTTTGTCACTTCTCTGAGAGATCTGGAACCATGTTTAAAGTTATTTGTAGGTCTGTTGCCTACATAGTAATTGAATTATGCACCCGACAATTCACCCTCAGCTATGATTTCCACCTCTTCATCTTATTTTCTGAAGTCTTAAATAGCCTATATATATATATATGACAAAAGGTGAACTTTTAAGGGAGCTAAGAAAGTCTGGGTTGGTGGATACTCCACTTGCTGGGATTATTCTCTTTGACATATGGTAGGGTAGCCCTCCAAATGCCCTGAATTCATTTTTAATTCTTCCCATGTCAGAACACACACAAGTCCTTTCTTCATGGACCCTCCACTATCCTTGTTACCATAGAAACCTCTGCCTGTGTCAGAGCACCTCGGAGAGGGTGGGAAAGAGGCATGAGCCGCTGCCATAGCAACACACATCTCCACAGCAGCATCCCACGCTCCATGCCATCTTGATTCCAAAGAGGAGGAATGGTTGTTGCAGAGGCCTTAGTAATTTACTCAGACTGGGAAGTGAGAACTCAAAAAATTTCACCCTCAATAATGACACTTGTCGGTTGTTTGGGCAACTGTGCCTGGGATGGAAGAATTTGTTCATTTCCAAAATCCTAACAATTGCTCACAGAGGCTAGAACTCATTTGAAGCCATAGTTTTAGCCATTTGCCATTGTTGAAAAGGTTGAAGTATTAATTCTAGAATTCATACTAACATTGTATTATGTGAGTAATACACATAACATCATGGTCAAGGGTAATAACTCAGGAGAACAACTCTCTGGATTCAAATTCTGGCTTGGTCACTAAATGGCTGTGCCACTTTGGTTAAGTCAACTTGGCCATGCCTTGATTTTTCTTTTCTGGTAAAATGATGACAAAGATAGTCCCTAACTCACAGGGTCATTATGAGAATTAAGTCACTGAATTTATGAAAAGCTCTAAATCCCATCATACAGTAACCCCCAACAAACATTAACTACTGTGATTCTCATAAATAATGATGCGATGGTCCTCACAAGGGCTTAATTTGTGCCAAACAGTGTGCTAAGCCCTTTACTTCCAATATGCCCTTGCAATAAGCCACCTTGCCTTCCAGGGAGGTGCTATGATGATTCTAAATCCTCACAAGGATTGCAAGCATTTGCATTCCCATCACCTAAGCAGTTAACCTCTGAACATTGAGATTTTAATTGGAAGAAATGATACACTGGGGCCTGGCAGGCTGGAAAGTCTGAGACTGGGCGCTCTCAGTTCCCTTTCTGTCTCTGGAGCATGCATTCTCAAGCAGGATAAAGTCACCACGACGGGGGCAAAATTTGGCCTGGTAGAGGTAGTGCAAAAAACACTACTCTTTTTATGTATAAAACACAGATACCTATAGGACTTGAATAGACAGACGATGTATCTGAGCTCTTAACATTTCATGGCAAGAAGGAGCGTGAAAGCAATGAGAAAAAAGTGTCTGACAAGGCTCTTTGGGGAGGTGGTTTTGAAAACAGGGCTGGGAAGTAAGAAATCAGATGAGAAGGTTTAGGAAACCAAGGAGAAGGTAAATTCGACCCTAACTTTTCTGCAGGTAATCAGGGCCAGAGCTTTCCAATTATTTCACCCCATCCCAATATCAAGACCTGGCAGGGAGAACCGTACCTTCCACCATGACCTTGGAAGAAATGAGCCCAACATCTGAAGCAATTTTTACCTTGAATTTTTTTAGAAGAAAGGGCCTGTGCAACCTCAGAGGTTTGTCACTATTCTTAGCACTGGTGGTACGGTCCCACAGATTGTCTCATAGTCCCAAAGCTTCTTTGACCTATGAATGTACAGATGTGCAACATCCTAAGGGTCTGTGCCAGCAGACTTATCCCCACTCTCCTGGGAAGCTGAGAGCCAGCTCATGAGAGGGATGAATTGAGGTCAAGGCTAGACCTCCCTTGTCTTGGAAAGGCTGACAGGACTAAATCCTCTCAAGGATTGAAAGCATTTCCATCTCTATCACCTAAGCAGTTAACCTCTGGGCATTGAGATTTTAATTGGAAGAAATGATACCCTGGGGCCTGGCAGGCAGCAGCAGCCACAGGACAGAAAGATGGGAATCTCCCCCTGAGCTGTGTTGGTGGTCCCCGAACACCCAGCTTCCCTCTCTGCCCTCCCACTAATATGTTAACAAACCTACTCAGCAAAAGTTAAAATCAGCCTGGAACTTATTCATACCCAACACTTTATGATGTGATAAGCAGATTCACCTCCCTCATAGCCATGAGACACCATTGCCATTAGTATTATTATAATTAGGGGAGGCAAGGAAGAAGATGGGCAGAATTTCAACTTTGAACATTCAGTCTGTTTCCCCAGAGGGATCTCACAGGCTAGAGGCCTTCAAACTGATTTTGATTATGATTAAACTTGGAAAATACACTTTATGTTGTAAACCCATATATGTCAAACTGAAAGAAAACTGTCCTAAAATAATACTTGTCCTTAGCATGGATGAGGCACTTTGACATTCCCTATGGTAGTCTAGCATAGGCTGTTTTTAAGGGTGCTCACACACACTAAAATGATTTCATGAGTTGGAAGCCAAGATCAAAAGTATTGTCAAAAATTACAGGTGATCCCTTAAGACACTGAAGCGCAGGGGTTAAGAATTGGATTCTGGAGTCAGTTTAGCATGTTTTCAGCTCCCACATTCCAAGCCACTGCTGTAAAAAGTTTAACTAAGTTCCTTCAGTTCCTTAATCCTGATTTTTTCCTTATTTTCAAGGCAGGAATAAAGTTTGTAGAACCCAATCTCCAAGGACTGCTTTGAACAGTCAGTGAAATAATGTCAGGTAAGGAACTCAGCTCATGCTTGGCAAATAGACATGACCACTGCAGGTAATTATCTTCATGATTACTGCTGCAATTTTGATAGAAATGGCATGTGCACCCAGGTGTGATCATTTGAGGATTGAAGGCCAGATAAAGCAGAGGTGGAAATAAAAACAGGCCCAAAGAAAGAGAAGAATGTGCCCTGGAAGAAGAAGAAAGGAAGCCTACATGGGGCGAGGAATCCCAGTGTACAACAAGGAAGGGGATATTATTCCCACCATATGGTTATGTGTGTGTGTGTGTGTGTGTGTGTGTGTAAAAGAAAAACAGAATGAAAGAGAAAGAGGGAAAGGGAGAGAGAGGTGGGTGGCCTCAGAAATCCTCCCGTATTTCCCTTCCTTGCATAAAGCCCAGGGCCTGTTTGCTTTCAAACTATAGCCAGTTGCAAAACAAATTCCAGGCATGACTGCTGTGGCCTAGGCAAACCTGGAGGCTTGTGATGCACTAATCGAAAATTACATGCTTGGTTCTCTGACTGCCAACTCCCGTCCAAGGATGATCTTAAACACAGGTCTGAGCTCACAGTTTACCCACTCCTGACTCACAGGCTGTGTTTACTGAGCAGCTGAAATTGCTGGAGAACCTGCAGCAATAGCCCAGCGTGGCCTGCAATTCACTGTGTTCCAACCAGAAGCCAGACACCAGCTCCTTGCCTCGGTTCAGGTGCTTCTTGGATCCAAACAGTCTGGGAAAGAGGGCGTGAATGTTGAGAGTGCGTGTGAATGCACGTATGAATGTGTGTGTGTTCGTGTGCCCACGAGGAACGCAGCTAAACCAGACGGCTCCCCGGAGCAGTCAAGGAAGAAGCTGCTTTCCCAGACCGTGTGCTGCTTGTGCCTGAGACTCAGGATTGGAAAGAAAAAGAATCATCGTGGAGATTATCATCTTAATAATATTAACATGACTAACCACTTATTTTGAGCCAGGCATGGTACAAAATTCTTTAATTGAAAATCACACTTGCTCTTCTCATCACTGTCTGGGCTAGTGGTTACTATTACCCCCACTTTGCAGAAGAGGAATCTGGGGCTCCTGGAGGTTAAGCAACCACGGTCAAGCACTCAGTCAGTGCCTGAGCAAGGATTTGGACAGTCTGACTTGGAGCATCGTCTTCAGGGAGGCAGACAACAAATGCCTTTCTATTTTGGAGAAGGGGGTCCTCTGACCAGGCTCCAAGCTGCCCCAGATTCTCATTTTTGGTGTGCGGGGGTTGCTGACATCTTCACCCAGCCTCAGGTGTTGAGGACAAGTGAGTCGGAGCAGGGAGGAGAGCTGGAAGGTCTTTCTTGAAAGCTCTCCTTCCAAGAAGTATAGGGAGTAAGTACTCAAGCTGGAAGGGCACTTGGGCTTTGCAGACAGGGAAAAATTGAGACCCAGAAAGAGGAAATGAGTTGCTCAAGAATACAGAGCAAGTTAGTGGTGGCGTCGAGATGAGAATTGGCATTGACAGGCTCCCACACTGAAATGTTCCTCCCACGGTCCCAATGACAGCAATAAAAGTCAAAGCAAAACAGTAAACGTGCGTTGAGTACTTATTATCAGAAAGGGTGCTATGTAATTTATTGAATCAGTTATTCCTCACAACTTGATAGGTGCCATCATTGTGCCCATTTTACAGCCAAAGCAACAGTGGCCACAGAGAGATTAAGCAACTTGCTTGTGATCACACAGCTAGGAAATATTCTATGTCCTTCAAGGCCATAAAAAGGAGCTATTGTCCTACCCTGTCACCCCCTTGATTTCATTTGACCACAGTTGTCTGTTGTTTCCCTCTACCTCCCCTTTCCTGGAGATCCCTAAGGGTCTTCTCCTGGTGCTAATCTCCAGGAATTTAGGCTGATGTAGGTGGAGAGGGTGAAGAAGGAGCCCTGGATACCAGAAGCAGGAGTTTTGCCTTCTAAACGGCTGCTGTTGTTCCATCCTTCATTACTGCTGAGTAATGCTGGCTACCCTGTGACCTGTGGGCTGCTGTCAACTGCATCTGATAGGCTCTGCCAAAGGTGCAGTTAGACTCAGCTCTAGGGCGTCTCTGTAAGTCATGACTAATAGCTTCACTGCGCCCTTCGAAAAAATTCCATTTTGAATCAGGTGTCAACTTAGATGGAAAAGGCTTTTGTATAATTTGGGTTATCTGGGTGGCAGTTTTTTTTTTTAAAAACTTCACCTTACCCTTTTTACAGCTGCAGATAATCTTTCTTTCTGTAGACAGGCCCAGAAATGTAACTATATTTATGAGTCAGGTTTTGCACACAGTCATCACTCAGAGGGAAGATGGAGCCGTAACTCACCAGGCCGTGGGCAGTCACAGCCCCCTGTGCCCTCTGTTCTCCCTCCCCTAAGCTGGTTCTTCTGGGGCACCAGCGAAGGTGACTCCCTCCAGAGTGGAATAGAAGATGAGATTTCAGCCCAGATGCAAGGAAATGAAAAATAGAACAAGAAGGAGAAGTTGGGGGTCAAGCATGTTGTGAGTGAGGTGGTTAATGACCTATTACCTCCCTCAGTGTCTGACCTGCCCAGAACAGGAGACAGAGCCCCTGGTTTATTGGGCCTCAGTCTCTAGAATCAGACACCTGAACTCCAACTGTGACAGACTCACTAGTAATGCGATTCTAAGCAAGTTACTTAACCTATTTAAGCCTTAGTTTTTCTATCTGCAAAATGGAGATATTAACAACATTCCCTGGGAATATAACAAAGATCTGAAGAATGTAACCCAAATGTGGTGCCTGCATCATCGGGAGTATTAAAAAATGTTAGATATACTTACAAGCATGTGGGTCAACTTCAGAACATGCTGAGTGAAACAAGTTTGACACAAATAAGAACATATTGTATATATGAGTTCACTGATAGAAAGTTCTGGAACAGGCAATACTAATCAACAGTGGTTGCCTGTGAGGTGGGAGATGAGGAGAGATTGAACAGGAAGGTGCACACAGGATCTTCCTGGAGTGATGGAATCCTTCTGTCTTGACAGGGGTGTACATCAAACATTAATGAATTGTACCCCTAAGATCTGTAAATATTATGTATATAAATTATACTTCCATTTAAAAATTACCAGCAAAAGTCAATTATTATTCTACTTATGTTTAACATTTTGTAATACAACATCTTAATGAGGAATCCTTTCATGATGAAGATAAAAAGAAATTTATTAACTCTCTTAGCTGGAAATTCCAAAGAGTTTGGTTTCAGGAACAGCTAGATTCAGGGGCTTTGTCTTTCCACGGGTGCAGCCTACTTTCCACGACATAGGCTCTGCCAAAGGTGCAGTTAGACTCAGCTCTAGGACATCTCTGTAAGTCATGACTAATAGCTTCACTGTGCCCTTTGAAAAAATTCCATTTTTTTCGAAATTATCATTATCAGGGCTTCAGAGGGTGGCCAGTGGCTCCAGAATTACTAACTTCCAGCTCAGCGGTCCTGAGTGGGCTGTTTGCTCCTGCAAAATCCTAGGGTTGACTTTTGGATGAAGAATGAGGGAGGGGTTCCCCAAAAAGATCTCAGTAAAACATAGTGTCCCCTCAGTGTTTAGGTGTTATTGCTGCTGATGCTCTCAAGCCCTCTAACCAGGATAATTAAATGAACCAATTTAACAGAATGGAAAATCAATCTTAACAAAGGCAACCAATTTTCAAATTCACGTTGGTCTCTTTATATGAGATAATATTTTAGTTGTCCCGAGTCTCAAGCTGAGAAGGCTCCAAAACATGTTTTATGGGGATTTCTGCAGCCTTGTTTCCATTTGCTGAAATCTCTTCTCCAACTGTGCAGTCTCTTCTGAGGAGCTGTTTGGGGACCCATGGAACTTATTATATGTTTAAGACCACGCGGGTTTTACTTTCTTTTTGTTCTAAGACAAGTTACCTCTTAAATACACTACAGATATTTTCACACACAAACTACACTATCTGATTCTGATGATATTCCTACCAGTTACTGAGCATAATTACTTTTTCTCCTGCTGAAAAGGGACAAATGTGACAAGTGGGTGACCTTGGGCTGTCATTGGCCTCTTCTGTAAAATGGGGATACGATTAGCTTTTCAGCCTGCATATCAAGGATTTGTAAGATCCAAAGAAGCTAATGCAAGTGAAGATATTTGGAAAACCACAAGTACTTGGAGTAAAGGTTACTAGAAAGAGTCCTAAATATCCAGGTAGAAAAAACCCTTGTCTGGCTCCAAAGCCCCCTGCTGGTCATCAGGTGGATTCCTAAAGGAGAAACTGGCTCTCCATGTGAGCCCCAACACAAGCCTGCACAGAGAGATGCTGGACTAACCGTCTCAGAAAGAGGCTGTGGTCTCAAAGCCCTGCAGACCCTTGCCCAGCTCCTAAGAGGTCCCTTAACATCATCAAATTTAAGTTCCATTGTACCTTCCTACTCAGAAGCTCCCCTACAGAGAATCTTCCTAACTCACTTGGGCACATTAAAATACATGTGCAAGAGGGTACATTGCACCATGTTTGTAACTGAAATACTGCAAAAATACCCAAGGGTTTTTTAACAAGGAGCCAGTCCAATTTGTATATCTGAATTATGGAATGCTTGGCAGCCCTAATAAAGATTGAAGTAGGTCTGTAGCTCTGATATGAAGTAATGTCCATGATACAGCCATTTTGTTTCATGGGAAAGAAGGAAGGAAGGAAGGAAGGAAGGAAGGAAGGAAGGAAGGAAGGAAGGAAGGAAGGGAGAGAGGGAGGATTTGCAAAGCAAACCATTCATTCACCAGTCAGTTAACATTCAAAGCACAACTGGCCAACTCACTATAGGTCAGACCCACTCCTGGGATTATAACGGTGGGCCACACAGACACAGTCCTTGTTCTTGTGGAACCTATATTTGATGTAAAAAAAAAAAAAATTTTTTTTCTTGGTGCCACATTCTCAGAAAATGCCTACTTGCTGTGACTACCCCAGAAAGTGGGATATGGAGAAGGGAATAGAGATACAGGGGCAGGAGTAGGGAGGCTTTCACTTCTTCCATCATACATTTCTGTGCTACTCTGAATTATTTTTATAATGAGCATTTATCACTTTGTAATTTTCGTAAAACCAATAGAGGAAACAAAATAAATGAATTGTGTGCGCGCTCCAGCACACACCATCCATAAAGAGCCGGGCGGGGAGGAGACACCAGGAGGTAGGAGGGAATCCGTGTGGGAGACGGATAGCCTCCTCAGTCCCTGGAAGGCGGCAGCTGCAAGGGATTCTGGAGAAGTTGCTACAGTGCTCCTTCCTCCAAGGGCTCCTGAGCCAGATCCAGGTCCAGCCTGAGCATGAAGCGCCCTCTAGGTCCTGGGTACAAAGGAGGAAAACACCAGGGGGCAGGTATGGGGCCCACTTTGTGAGCTTCTAGCTCACCTCCCAGATCTGAGAGGGAAACCTTCACCATCTCCGTCATCTTGTCCAGGTCCCTCGTCCCTGCTCCTTCCAGGCACAGGACAACCCTCACTCCTTGTATATTAATAGGGAGGTCATGATGGAACTGCAAGCAGTCCCCTTCACCTTCTTGTGCCTCAGCTCTCTCAACTATAAAATGGGGATGTTGCAAATGATAGTCATGGTGAGGATTCAGTAAGTTAATACAAAGGAAAGTGCTTAGCCTAGTGCCCAGCACACAGCAAGAGTTTAGTTGATGTCACCTGTCCTATAGTTGTTGTAAGTATTGCCTCTCACCAAGGCAAGAAGTAGAAGAAACGTTCTCGCTGTTTGTGCTGGGTCCCCAGTGCCTTTGGGTTATGATTATCATCCAGTGTATCTGCATTCAGAGCTGAACATCTAAACCCAAAGAGCCTTAGAGATTCCACAGCCCAACATTTTACAGATGGAACCACTGAGGCTCAAGAGGCAAAACCTGAGCTCCTTAGCTCACTGGGTGATATAGAGAGCAGGAGCCATAGGTGGGTGGATTCATCCTCCTGCCTTGTGTCCAGGGGCGTCTTGGTAGGAAGGAGAGCTCTGAGGAGGTGCTTAACAATGTCTGCAACAAAGCAGCCTTGCTAGTACAGTTGGATTTTAAACAAAAAATACCCCGCAGTGTAGAAATGATGCTATTAAAATTTTCCTGTGGTTTGGTATTATTCTCTTGTGGATGTGGCTAAATGTAAATTTCTTGCTGTTGCATGTATTTTCATCATGGACCATACGGTTTTTTTTTTAAAACTTTTTTGATTTTAAAATAATTTTAGCCTTATGGGTTGCAAAGATGGAGTTCCCACATAACTTCCATCCAACCTTCCTAACATTGCATCTTACATAAGCACAACACAATGATCAAAACTGAGAAACGAACATGGATGCAATGCTATTAACTGAACTCCAGACTTTATTTGGATTTTTTTACTCTATTCCATGATCCAATCCAGGCTACCAAGTGGCATTCAGTCATTGTGTCTCTTTATTTCTCTATAATCTGCGCTACACTGAGTTCAGCCTCCCAGGGTGCTCTGCAGGGCACAGAGACAGGGGGAGTGGTGGACAGGGGCAGATGGAAAATGCCTGGCCCACCATACAACCTGAACTGTGTGTTCCACCCCACAATCAGCCTATCACCTCATCCTGCTTCTTCCCCACCCATCATACATCTATTATTAGAAACTGTTTATTTATGGCTTGTTTATTCCCTGCTCCCTGAGTATAGTGCAGTTTCTACGGGGAAGCAACCTTAAACATCTTATTCATCACTACCACCTACATTCACAGTTCCTGGCACATAGTAGATGTTCAATAAATATTTTTGCATAAATAAAAAAAATGAATCAGTAGTCAGAGGCCACACTTCTGAACCTACAGCTCTTTTTGTCCTTTCAGAATGCTTCTTGTGGCTGAGATGATTTGTGGCATTCTAGAGTTGGGATTCTCCAAGGCAGCCACTCCAGCACCTCTTCCCATACCAAGGACCCCATCAACCTGGCTGAGCTGACGCCTGGCCCATCAGTGATGTTCCACCTGCTGATGATTATGCCATCTCTTGACTCCCAGCCCTGAAGCCCGGCTCACCCGGCCTCCCTGCTCACCTCTGCACAGGTGTGGGTCCCTTACTCCCACTATCACTTATTTCTCTAGATCTCCACTGTCCAAGGTAGTAGCCACTGGCCATGTGTAGCTGCTAAACACTTGAAATGTGGCCAGTCTGAATCAAGAGATGTGATGAGTGCAAAGTACATACGAAGTACACATTCAAAGAGTTGTGAAAAAAAATTAATGTGAAAATCTTGGTCATGCGGTGAAATGATAATATTTTGGATATATTGGGTTAAATAAAAGAGATTATTAAAACTAATTTTGTGGGGGAGCGGCCCTGGATGAACACTCCTTTAAGTCCTGATGCCCTGGCGTCCTGAACAATTATTGCGTTCTGCAGTAACTTGGGTGTTACCCCAGCTCGGATAACATGGCGTGGCTCCAGGTGTAGGCGTCACCTGCTGGAGTTGAGCTACACTCACCTGCCCCTTTGTAATCCTACCCTTTTGCCCTTTTGGAGATAGAATGTTCCATGGAACCTCCCCTTGTGCATTCCCTATACAAGAATAAAGAATTCTAGTGGCTTTCTCTCTTTCCACCGACCCTTAAGGTCAGAGAGCCGTCACAGATTTTGAAAAGGTTCTTATGTGAGTTTGTGTGCTTTATTTGTCATTTTCTTAAGTTATTGGAAGAGTCAGATTTTTGTGACCCCAGAATTAGGCTTCCAGCTAGGATAGATGGCAATTCACCTGTTTTTTACTCCTTATCAAACTTCAAATTACATACGTGACTCACCTCCTATTTCTCTTAGCCAGCTCTGCTCTAGACTAAATGTCTCCATGAGCCTCTGTTTCATTTGCCACAGAATCTCCAGAATCAGGCATTGAGCTGGCATGTAGTAGCTGCTCAACAAATACCTGCTTATTAAAGGAATATCTCCTGCTAGAGCTTTTTTCCCCAGGGAGGTCTTGAGCTCTCAGAGGACAAAGCAGGGATCCTGTCTACCCCATAAGCAAAGCACAGAATGACAGTTGGGTAAAGCGCACTTTTTTTTTTTTTTAGCTGTAGATAAATGCAACACCTTTGTTTATTTTATGTGGTGCTGAGGACTGAACCTAGTGCTCGCATGTGCAAGGCAAGCACTCTACCAGTGAGCCACAGCCCAGTCCAAGGCACACATTTTTGAATGAAGGAGACCTGGAAGGTTGGTGACTGACTGAGGTTCCCGAAATGACCCTTGTTGGGGGCTGATGTGGGAGACAGGAAATAAAACCAAAGGATAAGACTGGAGAATAAATGACCACATTACCTTCTAACAACAATCACTAATGCAAGATTTTTAAAAGAACATTGAACTATAACAGAAGAACCGCAGGACCCTGGTGGGGAAGTTCCCTTCTCCCCTGGAGACTGCTGGATGCAGGTGGGAGGACATTTTTTTAAAAATATGTCCATGTCCCTTCATTGGTCTAAACCTCAATGACTATTGGTTTCAGTGACTATGTTGTCAAGAACTAAAAGCACACTTCATGCTTAAAAGATAATTACTGGGCATACTGTTGATTTGTAAAATAATGATAGAGCAGTTATCTAATATAGTCAAGTTCACTATTTCCTTGATTTGAGTATTCCACAGGTCATATCCTAACTCTGGAACAGAACAACTACACTTGATTTGAGGCATCAGCCCATTTCCCATGACCAGCCTTTCCACTGCATCTCTATAGAAACTTACTCAATGCCATCGAGATTGAGTTTTCTCCAATTATAATTTTCTCCCTATGTGAATTATTAATGACAAATTCTCTCCTTATATATCTCCTCATTATTCTGTGGCCCATCCAGATGTTCGAAGTCGCAACCCTTAGAAAGAGGGTTGCATGAAAATTTGCTGCATTGAAGGGCAAATAAGTGTGCTTACTAACTAGGTCATCATAAATATTCCGGTGCAATTTATGCACAAGGTGCTATGGCAGGAAGTGAAGTCATAGGGGGAGACAGACCCCTGCCCTCCGCTGGTGGTGGCTTGCAGTCTGGCTGGACAGTTGAGATGCTCATCTATGTTGACAAAAACTAGCCATTTTGCTGAAAGTATCACCTTAAATTCCACATCTGAGGCTGTGGAGTGGCATATTTTTGAACATGTATCTCAAACCTGACCTTTGTAGCATGGATCTCAGAAGCAAGTTCAAAATGTCAGTTCAGAAACAACGGCTTCTAAATCTCTAATCAACCATGCTTAGGCTTCTCTGTATTCCTTTCAGCTGAATTTCTTGTCTTGCAAAGTTTTTTTCTTTTTATCAATTTACGAGTGAAGATTCATTTTGTTTGATAAAAGAGAAAAAATGGGAAGCCCTAGACGGTCCACATTCATCTTGCTTTCAGTTTATGTTTCATTACAGATTTCCATTACATCTGACTCTCACATTAACAAATCTTTGGATACATCGTTTTGGAGTTAAGACAATAATTTGCCTACGAATTTGACTAAAAAAATGGGTAATGCTGAAGATCCATCATACAGATATAATTTGCTACTGCTGTGATCATTTTCAGTAAAATGATCCAATTATACTCCACATAGCTTGTTATTAGGTTCCTTCCCTCAGCCAGCTGGAGAGAGAAAATAGTGTCATTAGTAAATGGCTAAAGTTTCCTTTGCACATCTCAAGGTCTGATTATGACAATGAGTTGTAGGGACATCAAGCTCCAAACCCTGTAATGATTTGTTTACTCAACAAATACATGTTAAAGCTTTGCACTTTGCAAGACACTGCTAGGTATGAAGAGGAGGAGGAGGAGCTACAAAAGGTGAGAGACAGGAGTTTTCCCAGACTGAGAGCCTGCAATTGCCAGGTGGCTAAAATAATTGACTGAGGTGGGCACAGGACTCAGGTCCCCCATCTATTTCCTGGTGCAAAGGTAATACTGCTTTGATATAATCAGATCATCTGAATTATTACAATACTGAAACCTGGAATCTGATTTGAAAAACATGGCTGTTCTCCTATGCCCCTATGCTAATCAGGACCCCTGACCAGAATGGCAGCCCAGCCCCCACAAAGCTTACAGTCTAGGAGGCAACAGTAGACAATTTGACACAGAGTAGAGTGAAATTAGTGGTGTGATAGAAATAGCTTCTCTGTTTTAGAGAAGCAAGGAGAGAGAGCCCTCTAACTATGGCTCTCAGCAAGGTCTTCTCCTGGGAGACAGGTAGGCCATAGACATTCTTCCCTTTGAAGACCCCACCCCAAGACACATCAGTCATATTAAAATTTCCAAATTCCAGTATTAAATAGAGCATTTTGTTGTTCAAAATATTTGAATGAATTTTTTAAAAAAAATATTATTTTGACTTTGTACTTTTCCTTTTAGGTCTATCTCGTCTACCAACATCATCAACAGTCTCCTGAAAACTCTGCAGGACTTGATGGATAAAATAATTCTAGAGTCAGAGATGGTATCATAGATCTTGATAAATAAGGATATTTTCCTCAACAGAAAGGAAGATGAAGGATTTTCCAGGAAGAATGAATAATGGGAGAAGTTTCAGGAACAGTAGAGAAAGAATAACATACTCAGCCTTTGCCAAAGGCAGGTTAGAGAGACGTCTGGAAAGATTGGAAACTCAGTGTGGATTTTAGAGTTTATGCTCCAGGATGTGAGGAGACACTGAGAGTTCTGAGAGAAGCTGGTCCTGTCCAGAATGCTGGAGGGAGATGAATCCCAGCAACTCAGGAGGCTGAGGCAAGAGAATCACAAGGTGAGGCCAGCCTCAGCAACTTAGCAAGAACCTGTCTCAAAATAAAATATTAAAAGGCCTGGTAATGTAGCTCAGTGGTAAAGTGCCCCTGGGTTCAATCCCCAATACTAAAAAACAGCAAAAACAAAACCAAAAAAAACCTTGATTAGAAAAATAAGCCAGCTTGGTATAGAATCCCTGTTTGCTTCATTTCTCCTGTCTTCTCAGAGCTCCTCACTTTCTTTCTCTGCCTCCAACTTCCCCAGGACCTCATTCTACTCATCCTGCCTGGCTTCCCACCAGTCTGGACTTGGTTTCACTGCCTGGCCTTCTCAGTCCACATTTCATTCATTATTAAATCTGCCTTCCCCCAAACACATTTCCATCTAATTCACACTGTATAGTTTCTCTTTCTCCTGCAGAAAAGAATTATTTTGTAGAACTTTAATGCTAAAAGAGACATTGCAGGCTTACCACCCTTCACTTCTCTTAAGTAAGGAATATGGCTTAGAGAGTGAAAAGGGAGTTGCCAAGATCATCAGAATCAGGACTGGGGTTGGGACAGGAATCCGTGTCATCTGGTGCAGATAATTCTGCGTGTCTGCACTCAACCACATCCTGCAGGGATAACCTGAGTATTAAATTGACGATTATGCAAAGATAGAAGCACTACAAAAGAGACACTCTGTGGTCTGAATTAAGATTGATGTCCTCAAGGGAAACCTAGAAATACTTTGGGACACAAGGCTTTGAAGTTTGCTATCAGACCAGGTTGTCAGGCACCAACGGGACTCATCCATGGATCACATTCCCCATGATGTCCCCCAGTCAGACTCTGGTTGACTCTCTAAGTCCATCCCAGAAAAAATGGTGGTCAGATATAGCCCTTAGTTTCTGGGGTATTCTATCTGCTTTCCCTTATCATTTTAATTTAGAAGGCATCCTGGGCATCATGAATTTGTCATGAAATTCCTAAGGGACTATAATACCGAAAACTTCCATGACAGTTTGTTAATGCTAGTATAACTCACAGTGAAATGTAGTATTATGGAGGTAGTTGGGGGGAAGCCAGGAGGCATAGAGTCATACCTACATGGCCTACCTCCCTCATAGTTGTGGAATTGTTTCAGGGTAGCAATCACCATCAGGGGAAACACCACACCCTGACTCTGAAGCCTCCACCCAATGATCTCCCGTAGTTTCTGATTCTTATCAAACCTGCAATCCCTTTTGACATTCGTTTAATTCCTTCCCCTTTCAGGTCAGTCCCTAAAACATGCTCAGCTGTGTTCTCCACCTTCCTAGTTTAGAAAATAAGACTGGCAGCAAGCCCCCAGTGTTAAAGGCAGGTTGTAGGAAAGGTTTCCTTGGACTCAAGGACCCGGATTTTCAGTCTGAGCTGGGTTTCACCTAGGCTCTCTTGGAGAAGTTGGTAGTGCTCACTTCTGTGCTGCCTCTTTGTTTCTTTGCTGTGCCCGTGAACCTCCTGAATGCAAAATGAGAGCTCTTCCCTCGTTTGAATCTGTGCTTACAGTCCCTAATTAAATAATAACTTTCACAGCATTGTGCTGCTCTAAGCCTGAACGGCACTTCCATTACCTCTTCTTAACTGAAGTCAAAATTACAGACCTGTCATTTCCTGGATTTTCTCATAAATGCAAGCATTAAATTATACCTACACTCACCCATTAGTAACTTCTCTTTGTGGTGGGTGTTTTAATGTCTTATAATGACTCCACTATCTCTTCGACTTTCCAGCCCTCTCAGAATATTAATGAATTCTGCCTTGTTCTAGAACTCCTGTCTAGTTTGTCTTCTAATTTCTTGATGTAACATGAATTTGATTGCATAAAGTTCTCTCTCTCTCTCTCTCTCTCTCTTTTTCCTTTCTTTCCAGGGAAGAAAAAAAAGAGAAACCTCTTTTCTTACACAGAAAAATTGCCATGCTTCTGGGCAAGGTGAGAATCTGAGAGGAGAGAAATCATCTTTTGGGTTTCAAATTGTCTTTTAGCAAAAGTGGCCCTTCAGTCATATTGGACCCTCTCTCTGAGGAATTTAATCATGTTTTGTCACTTGCCCACACTCGGATGACAACACTTGTGTCCTATTTGTGTTACACTATTAATCTTCACAATATCCCTATGAGAGAGGTCCTATGATCGTTCCTGTTGTTCATCTGAGGAAACTACGGCAAAGAGGTTAATGGGCTTCCCTCAAGATATCACAGTTAGCAGGCGCCAGGTGCAGTCTGAACCCAAGCAGTCAGAATCCAGTTATCTGTCAGGATTTCCTGTGTTACAAGTGATAGAAGCTCGATTCAAAATCCTTAGGCAAAAAAAGGAGTTTCTTTCCTCAGACAAGTCCTTGAAGACAGCAGGAAGGGGCCTATTCTCTGAGATGGCTGAGGCTGGGAATTTGGCCCCCTCAGGACTCTGTGATCTCCTGAGTGTGTCCACAGTGGCCTCGGACCGGCTTCTTCTGTAGGGCTAGTGTTGAGTTTACCAATTATTCTTTAGCTGTTGTCATCCTTGCAGCTCCAATGAAAAAGAATGCTCTTGCTCCCAAGCACTAATTAAAAAAAAAAAAAGAATTGTAAAGCATGCTGATTGGTCAACAAGGGTCACATGCCCAGCCCCTGACCAATCACTGTGGACAGGAGAGGGGGATTCTAGGATTGGCTCTGCCTGAATTAAGTGCCAATCTTTGGATAAGTTAATGTGGAGAGTGAGCTAATGTAGTCTCTGGTTCCCCCCCAAAATCAACGGCATGGAATTTAAAAAGAAAGAAAGAAAGAGTTCCCTAAAACATGGAGGATAACACAGCTTTACCACAAGGATGATTACTGCAAGTTGAACAAAGACTCAAAAGAAATAAAACTCAGGAAACTTTATAAAGGGCGAGATAGTTGTTTTTGAAGCAGATGAACAGATCCGCAGATCTGGCAACACTAGTCAGCAGTCTTCAGGATCTGAGGACCAGGTTCCCCACTCAGGTGGGACAAGGACAATCCACCTCTGTGGAGTCCCCTGAGGCCTGCTTTGTTCATTTGTGTAACCTGCCTGGCCCCTGCAGGCACATAAGTCTGAGGCCCAAGGCTTACTGAGTGTGTCACCAAAATGGCACATTCAATCATTGTGATGACAAACTAGAGCATCCGTTTCCTCCATCCTACCTGGCCAAAAGCCAAAGAAGAGGGCTAATGCTCTAAAGAAGAAAAAGCCAAAGCCAAGGATCCGGCAGTTAAAAACAGTTTTCCTGACAGCATGGCTTATGGCATTTGACAGAATTTTTCAAGGCACAGAAAAACAAGTTTGACAGAATGTGTTTTAAGCAGAGACGCGTATATGGCACTTTCAAAGTCAATCACCGCCAGCCTCTGGGTGGGGTGGGGCCACTTCATTTCTTTCCTCCTCCTTTCCACCCAGAGCCTCAGTCTGCCCTCTTCAGGTGGTTGTAGGAACAGGCAGCCCCCCTTCCCTCTGGTTTCCACTCATTTCCAGCGGTTCCTTTTGTAAGGATGCTCAGCAACTCCTGGAAAGCCAGAAGCCCTGGGGGCATCACACCCCCGACACCAAACTTTTCAAACTGTGGCCTCAAAAATTCTCTATTGAAAAAATCCAGAGGTGTTTTCTGGCAAGATGCCTGCTGAAAACCTTCTAGAACACAGAGAAAAGAGGTTTTTGTTTCCCCCCTGCACCTGAGGGGCTGGGATGGGGTCGGTGGGTAGTGGAAACCAGGATGAACATTTCATGCTC
Organism: Marmota marmota marmota; assembly: GCF_001458135.2. NCBI lineage: Eukaryota > Metazoa > Chordata > Mammalia > Rodentia > Sciuridae > Marmota > Marmota marmota. The sequence goes on along the minus strand of NW_026000221.1, from coordinate 29,246,754 downwards.
CTCATGCCATCTTTATTTTTCTCCCCACCTGAAGCTACAAAATATATATATATAAAGAGCCACTGTTGGGAGGAGAGGGCAGTAACCCTGAGCTGGGAAGTGGAAATTGAAGGAAGTAGGTGATCATTTAGGAAAAGACGTCACTCTTGTCAAGCCAAATTGGCTCCTTCTATTCTGATTTCACCTGCTGACCAGGAGATGAGCCTCTTGCTTCTTTTTACAGGATTATTGGTCCCATTATCGTATTTGGTGTGGCTGCAAACTTGGCTGCCAGTGACCATCTGTCTCCTTCCACTGCCTCTTTCAGAACAACAACCCATATTTATGCAGTAGACTCGGTTTTCCTGACTGCTTTGCTGCCCCTCTGGGCACCATTGTTCTCCCTGTGACTTGTGTAATTACCCCGATACATTTCTAAATGATTTCACTGCTTATTTGTATGTTTTCCCTTTATTTCTTTGAGAGAGAGAGAGAGAAGAAAACAGTTCATTGTTCCCTAGTTGCACCCCTACAAACTCTCAGCTTCCATTTAGTATTAGACTAACCTCTCATTCTGATGATTTTTTTAAAGGCAAGAAACACTGTCTCTATCAAATCTAGCTGTTGGCCAAAAGGAAGTGAGAATGTGTTTGAATTTTCATTTGTATTCAAAATTTATATAACCTGGGATTAAAGTCATCCTTAATCTAACAACTGATTGTCTGTTATATCAGATTCACCCATTTATCCATTCACCACCCATCTACCCACCAATGGGTCCATTCATCTCTCATCCATCCATCCACCCACCTGCCCATCATCCATTTCATTCATTTAACATTTTGTTGAGTGGTTACTATGTGCCACTCACAGACATGTCCCTTGTTCTTCCTAGCTACAAGTAATATTTTTTTCAGGTGAAAACATCAGACCAGAGACCACCCATCTTTGGTGTTTTCATTCATCCCAGGAACCATATAGAAATCAGCTGCTTCACAAAATAGCTACTAAGTGAAAAACTGTTTTCAAAACATCTGAAGAAGCAATTTGATGAGGCAATTATTAAGTGGGTCACTGAGCTCTATTAGATTTTTTTTCTGGAGAGCATTATTCCTAAATCCTTAAAAGTCATTTCTAGGCATGAAGGTAAAGTGTGACTGTTCTGTCAAAAAGAAGAACAAAAGGAAGATAAAGAGATGAGAACATTACAGATGTCCCCTTGTCAAAGTCCCTTTGTTCTCCAATAACCTTGGCCCCCTCCTTTCTCCCTAAGGTTATCAATGTTAGGAAGTCATATTTTTAGACTTTTTATATGTGCTTGTGTACACATATATAGTGTGATACAATTTATATTAAAATATACACAAAACACAGTCATGCATTTTTCCATGGGTAAATGCAAATGTATATTTTCGCTGAGTTTTTATAGCAAGCAATCTGATCTCCCATGGATTCAGTAGAAATGGACAGGGCACATGGGTCATTTGTTCCTTGCTTTTTGGCATAAATTTAAAGTCCCTGGCTAAATATTAGGGCTTTAGTGTTAGCAGAGTCTGGGCTCAGGTCAGAATGAATTTGGCATAGATTTGGAGAAATGCAATTTGCCTGGATCAATTAAAATTTTAAACTACCTGTGTTGATGGTGGGTCCTGCATTATCAATTGTCCCCACTGTTTTTCCTTAGTGGGGACTGGGGATTCAGGAAAGTAGCATAATACCGCTCTGATTTTCAAAGGCCTAGCCTTTCTCCCACAACTCACTTCCTCTTAGCTCACTGTCCCTGAATTGAGAGGGTAAAAATTGCCACCCAGGGAACAATAACTTGAACAAGAGAGAGTCTTAAAGCTTGGGGCTGTCACTATATCAAGCCCAAACTGGCAGTGGTCGAGGCATTATAAACAGGGCCCTAAGTCACAGTGTTAAACTTGCTCTAGCTCTGACAGCAGTCTTTCCTTCAGCCCTTCCTTTACATCATTTATTCATTGTGTGTTCTCTTTTTGCTTTGCTGACAGTATTGATCATAATAAATTAATTTGCTTTTAACACGGAAAGTTCATTCTGTATCCCCTATTCCAAATCTTATCACCAGCTTTGCACCCCAACATGGGTTAAGAAAGCTTGGATGTCATACCTCAACTAAAACATAGCCCGACAACAATATGTGGAGAAGTTTCCAAATTGGAAATCTTTGAGCTTAAAAAAATATGTGTCTGATTCAGGAGGCTGAGGCAGAAGTTCAAGTCCAGCCTGGGCACAAGACTCTATCTCAAATGCATCGAATACATAAACACATACAATGCATCTGCAAAGACTAAAGGAACAAGAATAGAGAACCTATATATAAATTTGTGCATCTACAACCAATTGATTCTCAGCCAAGTTTCTAAAAACATACATTGGAGAAAAGACAGTCTCTTTAAAAAATGGTCCTGGGAAAACTATGTATTCACATGTAGAAGATTAAAACTAGACCCCAACCTTTTGCCTTGTACAGAAATCAACTCAACAATGGATCAAAGACCTTAATTTAAGACTGAAACTCTGAAACTAATGGAAGGGGAAACGCTGTAAGAGATTGGTATAGGCAAAGATTTTTGGACTCCCAAAACCCAAGAAACAAAAAGCAAAAATTCACAAATGGGATTCTATCAAACTAAAAAGCTTCTGCAATGCAAAGAAACAATCTGAAGAAACTTATAGAATATGAGAATAACATTGCCAGCTTTTCATCTGATAGAGGGTTAATATCCAAAAAGAATTAAGGGTGCAAAAAAGTTTACAACAATATAATCCAATAAAAATGGGCAAACAATATGAATAGATACTTCTCAAAACAAAACATACAAATAGCCAATAGATCTATTAAAAAATGTTCAATATCATTAGCTATCTGGGTAATGAAAATCAAAACAAAAATGAGGTACTACTTCATAGTTAAAATGGCTATTATAAGGGTCAGGCATGGTGGCACACACTTATAATCACAGTGGCATGGGAGAATGAGGCAGGAGTATCGCAAGTTCAAAGCCAGCCTCAGCAACTTAGCAAGGCTTTGAGCAACTCACCAAGACCATGTTCTCTAAATACAGAAAGAGGGCTGGGGGTGTGGCTCAGTGGTTAAATGCCTCTAGGTTCAATCCTTGGTACAAAAAGAAAAGATGGCTATTATTAATATATTTTATATATATATTAGAGGGGAGGAAAATTTACACACTGTTGGTGAAAATGTACATAGTCACTATGGGAGACAGTATGGAGCTTCCTCAAAAACGTAAAACAGGGGCTGGGGATGTGGCTCAAGCGGTAGCGCTCGCCTGGCATGCGTGGGGCCCGGGTTCGATCCTCAGCACCACATACAAAAAAAGATGTTGTGTCTGCCGAAAATTAAAAATAATAAATATTTTAAAAAAACACGTAAAACAGAACTACCATATGACCCAGCCATGCCATTCATGAATAAATATAAACATCCAAAGGAAATAAAATCAGAACAAAAGAGATACCTGCATGCCCATGTTCACTGAAGCACTTTTCATGACAGCTGAGACGTGGAATCATGCAAGGTACTCCCCAACTGATGAATGGATAAAAAAAAATATCGTGTGTGCATGCGTGTGTGCGTGTGTGCATGTAAAAAATGGATTATTATTTAGCCATAAGGAAAAGGGAAATCGTGTCATTTTCAGCAAAGTGAATGGAACTGGAGGACATAATATAAAGCAAAATAAGCCAGACACCAAAGAGACAAATATCCCATGATGCCTCTCTTGTGGAAACTGGGCAAGTGCTCTGCCCCTGAACCATGTTGCCAGGCCCATGTGAAAACTAAAGAAGAAAGCTAATCAATAAAAAGTCAACCTGAAAGTAGAAGAGGGTTCGTTGGGGACTGGGAAGGGTTTGGGAGTTGGGGTAAATGTACAAGAAAGGCGGATTGATACAATCAATTCGTGATGTAGACACATATGGAAATATCACAGTGGCCATTTTCCTGTATAATAAAAAATTAAAAACTTGTTCTGAATTAAATCAGCAGGATACACACACACATACACACACACACACATATATAGAAAACGAGAGAGAGAATCTATAAATATGAATAATAGTGTCTGTTACCCCTAAGAATCCATGTTAAATTATTCATTCCTACAGCATATTTTCCCAATTAACTGAGAATCCTTGTTTTTCTGTTTTGTTTTGTACTGGGATTGAGCCCTGGGGTGCTTAACCACTGAACCACATCCCCAGCCCCTTTCATATTTTATTTAGAGACAGGGTCTCACTCAATTGCTGAGGTTGGCTTTGAACTTCCTGCCTCAGCCCTTGAGCTGCTGGGATTACAGGTGTGCACCATCCTGCCCGTGCTGGAGACACTGTTCTTTTATATATATATAAACATTTTTTAGTTGTAGTTGACACAATACCTTTACTTTACTGATTTATTTTTATGTGGTGCTGAGGATCGAACCCAGGGCCTCACATGTGCCAGGCGATTGCTCTACCACTGAGCTCCAACCTCTGCCCCTGGAGTTCTTTAGGCCGCTGTTTTTGAGAGTAATGATTATAAATTTCTAATTTATAATTAGTCTGAGTTTACCATAAAGAATTAAAGTGATGCCAAATCTATAAAGAAAGTAAAAGAATTACCCTAAACTTAACCCCCCAAAATAGATATCATTAAAATAATGTGAATATTTTGAAAATTACAAAAATATAATTCCAAACATCTCTCTTTTGAATACATACAGATGAGAGGCCAGATAAATCCATTAAAATACATGTCTATAAAGTGAATGATGCTATATATGCTATTTTAATAATAATTAAATAAATTTAATTTTACTTGAATTAAATGGGGAAGATTGACTTTAAACTGAAAGAATTTATAAATTTCAAGTAAAAGTTTCTGTACCACCAGAGGTATTAATTTTTCAGAGGGCCCTATTAGTTCAAAATAATGATGACAATTAAATTTTAAAAGTTGAAGTCTTGGGCTGGGGCTGTAGCTCAGTGGTAGAGCGCTTGCCTAGCATGTGTGAGGCACTGGGTTTGATCCTCAGCACCACAGATAAATAAACAAACTAAAGGTATTAAAAAAAAAAACAATAAATTTTTAGAAATAAAAAAAGTTGAAGTCTTTGTTTTTAGCTATCTAAATATTCCCTCCTCCTATTTTTGTTAGTGTTTTTGTTGTTGTTTTAATTTCCAAGGTTTGTGACTTGGACAAGCTATTCCATAATTGTAATTTCCAATTTATTTAATTCTGGTTTATATTTAAGTGACTCCAGTGCTCACTTTTCTGTGGAAAAACTACACTTTCCCATGTCTTCTCTACCCTTCATTCTTTATTTTGAATTCTCTCTTGCTCAGTTTTATTTTGTTGTTGGGTTTTTTTCTTCAAGGGGACCCAGCAGAGGATGGGGGGCGTTATTTTCTCAGAATGCTTTCCTGTTGAGAGTCTCTTTTTGTACCACTACAGCTGAATGACATCTTGTTGGCGTCTAATAGGTTAGGAAAGGATGTTACGTCCAGACCCTGAGAAATGAGGAGAGATGCTGACACTATCTCAGCCTGCCGGGCTACAGCGGTCCAAATACAGACAGATGGAGGAGAACTAGGAAGAGGAGAAAGAGGAGAGGGTGCGGGGGGAGAGGAAGGGGCCTCTGCAGGAGGAAAATGTCCCCTGGTTCTTTGTGGGTATTGAGGAAAGGCTGCCCAGCAGAGAGTCAACCCGCACCTGTCCCTGCTTTTGGATCAGCTGTACTTGGAATCCAAAGGAAGAGGACAAAGGGCCCCCATGAAATGACAGAGGCCAGGATGTGAGCCAAAATCAGCCTGCCAGGAAACTGGGGAGAAAACTCTGCCACCTGAAAGCCAAACCCTCTGAGGAATAAAACAGGGTACAACTAACTAAATAAACAAATCAGAGCAAGAGCAAATGAGAAGGGGACGGTGAGGCTGGGAGGAAATGAAAAGCTGATGATCAGCACAGCTGGCCCATTCAGAGCAAGCTTAATATCTCTCAATTACGAGACGTGCTCTGCTCTTCAAGAACACTCATACCCGTTTCCTCATTCAGTCCTCACAGCCACCCTGCCGGGCTGACAGAACGAGGCTCATTTCATGGAAGAGGACACCAAGCTGGGAAATGGCAGGCTGGAGGCACATGTTAATCCAGGGGGACTTTCTATGTGATGCTGCCTCTGGTATTGTCAACAGACAAATGAAATAAGGGGGGAAAAAAGACAAAGACGATAAAACTCAGAAAGTTTAGACAACAACTTACTTTTCTTTTCCTTGCCTTTGGCAAGACGGTGGCTGGGGCCATCCATGTAACGGACACCATCATCTCTTCTACCTGGCACCTCTGCCCTTCACAATAGCCTGACACTTTCTTACTGGTGAATTACCTCCTGCCCCTCCCTACTGGGGGTAGTCTTGGTACAAAATAATTTCAGATGATCACCTCTTACTTCTGAGACTAAGGGATCCAAACATGCCAGGTGGCCTGGAGAAGAGCACTCTTTCCCTAGACTTTGAATCTTAATAAAGTACTGAAAGCAAAGATGTCAGTGGTTGGAGGCCATTCATCATGGCAATGGTGGGGGTGAAAGTAGCCATGGCATCCATACCTGATGTAACAGGTCCTGCCTGTTATGTCTTTTTTAAAAATAAATCTCCATTTGTATAAAAAGCAGTTGCTTTTTATAGCAAAGTTATATGCAGTCCAGAACCCTGATGCAAAGCGGTTGACAGAATTTGTCATCTTTGTAAAACTCCAGTCTCATACTTAGTCAGAGAGGACCTAAATGGACATCCAAAGAATTAGTAAAAGAGAAGGGCGTAATAGATCCTTCTTGGATCATGCAGCTATAGGTGAGCAGATCTTGAATTCAGCAGATGCTTAGCACTCATGATCAAATCACAGTGAAAAGCTCCTGGATGTCTGGGGTGATTGATTGTGGCTACTCACGCTAAGGCGTGAATATATACGTCCCTCCAAAATTCATGTTAGAACTTAAACTCCAAGGTGACAGCATTAAGAGATGGGGCCTTTAGAAGATGATTAGGATGAGAGAGGTCCATCTTTTTGAATGAAATTAATACCTTCCAGAGAGCTGCCCAACCCTTCAGTCCCTTTTGCCCTGTGAGAACACAGCTTTCATCCCCCCTGAAGGGTATAGGAACCTGAATCTTCCAGGACCTTGATCTTGGATTTGTCCACTTCCAGAACTCTGAGAAATAAATCTCTATTGTTTATAAATCACCCAGTCTGTGGTATTTTGTGACAGTAGTAGGAACAGACCAAGCAGGAGCCAAGCAGAGTCGTTCCTGTCCCTAGGGAGACTCTGGGTCTAAAAGTTGCATTAAGCTGGGGTTGCCTCAGGGAAAAGACAGAAGCTTTGTGTAAGAATATTCCAGAGAGCCTGTCTCTCATAAAGTTTGTTGAAGGTGTCACTTCCCCCTCCAAAATATTCCCTGCACCCACAGAGAGGCAGGCATCCTGCAGAAAGGCTACCCTTTAATTATGTCTGCTGCTTGTGGCAAAGCAATGCTTAAAAGAACCTGATTGGGAAACATCTGGGAATCAAGGCTGCAGCCTTCACCCTCGGACTCTGCACAGGAGCCTCATCCACGCCCGGAGCTGCCCATAAACATGACTTTGCCAATTTATGCCAAAGCTTTTTTCCAGCGTCCTCACTGGAGTGGCCTGGCTCTCAGCCTCTGTAAACCACACCCGGGAGCCCACTTCCTCGAAGTCTCTGTCCTCCTGTCCAGTCAGACTGCCCCCCCCCATGGGGCAAGGCAAGGAAGCCTCCCCAAGGCTGTGGGTTTTCTGATTCTCTCCTCTTTTTCCTCTTGCTGTGTGAGAAAAGAAGAGTTGTCTGTGGAGAAGGAGAGTTGTTCGTTGCTGTGGTGATAAATGCAAGAGTAGATGTGGTGGGAAAAAAGTTTTTATTTGACTCTATTCATTCCCTCCTTTTTAAAAAGGCTGCTTGCAAAACAGAGATGAGAAAGACAAAATGGGTAAGGCCACAGCAACAGAAGATACACAGCAGATGCTGAGTTTGCTGTGGTCACTGCTGGGTGAACCCGACACTGGGCGCTCATTAACTAAGGTGGGAAAGTGAGTGAGAGGGACCACTGCTGTGATGTGGTAACGTCTCTTTTTCTTCTCCTTCATGACACCGGGAATAAAATACAGAACCTAAGGCATCTTGGTAATGTATGCTGATGGCCTTATCCTATGCTGAAGATGTCCAGAGAAGTAAAATAACTTACTCACTCACCATGACACACAGCTGGTTAGAGATAGAGACGGACTTACACTGGAGACCTCAGGACAAATCTGTGAAGACCACAGAAGTAAAAACTCCTCCTAAACTCTTCATTTTTCAGGCTACATTAGAAATAGATGGTCTTGTTTAAGTGCCAGATTTTAAGGGAGAGTCAATAAATACTTTCCGGATGAGTTAATATTGAAAGAATTACTTTGACAACTTGGATGAGCTGAGGAAGAATGATGGAGAGATCTGGGAGCTGTGTCATTTGAGAACCGGATGGATTTGTTGGAATCCTGGAGAAGGGACAGCGATGGGACACAGAGCCGCTCTCTTCCCATATGTCTTTCCTTGCCCACCAAAACTTAGCTCAGAGCAGGCATGCCACAAATATTTGTTGTGTGAGTGAATTAATTGTCTTACTTAGAGAAGAGAGGGCTAGTTTATTACAGGCTGCTCCAGAAAGCTCAATAATAGCTAATAAGTAGGAAAGTTTCAGAAAGCTGGCTGTCTCTGGGGAAGGTGGGTGGCATCTGTCAGAGCTGAAGGAGAAGAGCGCTTCTCATATTTCAGTGTGCTCTTGAATCTCCTGGGAGTCTGGATAAAAAGCAGATTCTGATTCATTAGACGTCTTGGTCCATTTTGTGTTGCTACAGCAGAATGCCATGGATAGGGTTATTTATTTAAATAAAAGAAATGTATTTCTTATAGTTCTAAGAAGTTTGAGACTCGGGGAACATCTGGAGAGGGCCTCTTCTAAGAAGGCATCACATGGGCAAGAGAGAAAGCAAGAAGTCAATCTCCCAACCTCAAGCTCTTACATCAGCATTAATCCATCCATGAAGGTGGTGTTCTCCTGGCCTAAACACCTCCCCCCAGGACCCAGCTCCCAGCACTGGTGCATTGGGGATTGGGTTTCCAACACATGCTTTGGGGGGGACACCTTCAAACCACTGAACCATGTTTAGGGTGGAGCTGATATTCTGCCCTGTCAATGGGCTTCCAAGTGATGCTGATCCTAATGTTTGGGGACCACCCTTTGGGCAGGGAGGATGTACATGAAAATCATTCAAGAGGTAAACATCAATAATCATTTTGGGTCACTTCCATCCAAGACTCATGAATGCTGAGCCTCCCATTAAAAAAAAAAAAAAGTCAACATTGAGAAATCTGGTAGGCTCTGATTTCCAGGCATACACATTTATTTTTATATTTATGTAAATCCAGAGATCTCTGCTGGGAACTGTGATGGAAGGAAGGGGAGTCATGTGTCTCTGTATTCTCACACCAGAAGAAAAAGCATGCCTGGTGCCTATGAGTCTACTAAAATACTCAGCATATGTGTACTGCATTTCACAACAAATCTCCTCAGTTTGATGCATCTTAAACCTGTCAAATGCTTTACAAGCAGGAAATACATTACTCAGGCAGAATCCACAAAACACCCAGAGCTACTCTCAGTAAAATGAGGTCTTTGTACTCCCATAGCTTCTCTATTAGGTTTGTTTCTCTGGTGATCAGCTTTCTGTCTAGATTTTCCACATTCGTTCTGATGCTGTTCCCCCACCTGACCCTGAAAAGCCCAAGAAAATTGTCCTCCGCCACATAAACTAAGCACACTATCTTTCCTAACCAAGGGGCAACAGTTGTAAGGTAGAAAGCCAGTTCTTTCTCTCCAGAGATCACTGAATTGACAGCTGTGGTTAGGGAGAGAGGAGAAGGAGAAGGAGAAGGAGGGAATTGCATTTTTTGAGCACCTACTATGTGCTCATTCTATATATTTTTCCTAAATGCTCATTCACCTGCCATTAGAGGAAGGGTCAAAAGAGAGAAAGAAGTTTCCTAATGGACATAGGCATCAGAGACCAGTGAGCATTTTCCAGTCTGTCCTATATCCTTCAACTCACAGGTCCCACTTTGCCTCTGTGTCCAGAAATCCTGGGGGCCAAGCTTGCCCAGATCGAAGCTGCACAGGGAGATCGAGTTATGACGACTCTGGGTTGTTTTGATTTTGCTTTGTTTTCCTCTAGCATTGTCTGTTCCCAGGAGAGAGCTACAGACAGCAAGTGCAGAAGTCCTGCCTGGATTCTGTCCTCACAAAAATTATAGATCCTCTCCTGGAGCCAAATCGCAAGAGTGCCACACTGCCCAGGCCAAAACACTATGGCATGAAGCCCAATTATTAATGCCACTGATTTCAGGTCTATTTTCCATCATCAAGGAATAGTTTTTGTTGTTGTTTTGCCTTGTTTCAGATTGAAAAGGGCTAAATTGATAAGCGATGATGCATGTCCCTTGTGGTCAATTGTTCATACTAGCAAAAAAAATATCCAAGATAAGAATGACAAAAATAATAAAGAATAACAATGCCACCGTGACCTTTTAGCAACATGGAGGAAATCACACTTCAGCAGGGATTCATTTCTCCAGCTTTCATGTTTTCTAGCCACAGGAAATAAAGAAAGGATTGCATCCCGCCCTTTAATTCACTCTTTCCCTCATCCAGTTTCTATTTACTGGTAAATTAAATAGCTGTAATCTACAAGCTTTTCTTATTCTCTTAGCTCCTGTGACTCCCGCTTTCAAAAGTCTCCCAACTCTTCCTCTACCCCTCCACCAAATTTCTAACCCAGTTCTTCCAAACAAAGCTTATGTAGATCCTGTTTAATTGATGTAAGGGACTCTGTACATAGTAGGTGCTCAATAAATTCTGACTAGGATTCAATCAAAGCACCAGTAGTTCCTTTTCTTAGTCCTAGCCTGATGGAGATTTACAGAATCCGGGGAGTGTGCTGATGACACCTTGCCTCCCCCGTCTAGTTTGTCCTCTTCTGTGTCTGTAACTCCGGACTCGTCATTGAGATTCAATTCTCATCTGAAACCTCAGAAGAGTTGCCCAGAAGGAAGAGCTATTTCTCCCTAAGTACTGTGTTGGACATGAAGCATAGAGCCCAGTTCCTATCAGCCACAGCAGCCTGCACCTGTCAACAAAAGGCCTGAGGGTCAAACATAAGGGACCTTCTGATGAAGCCATCTTGGCAGGGCCATTGTATAAGAAAGGAGTCACATACTTGCAAAATGAGGGCAGGAGCCAAGCACACCAGCCAAATCTTCTGAAATCACGAAATTAGTCATGAACTGAAATAATCTCTCTTTGTCTTTTTCTTTTTCCCTCTTGGTAAACAGCTCGGCTCTTGGGGCCACTCCCTGACCACAGCAGCCCCTAGTGGAAACAAGCTGAACAGGCACGACTGCAGCAGGATCCCAGGAGGAAGGCTTCAGGGTTTAGATTCTAAATATGTCTTCAGAGGTTAATAGGAGCCTCAAACCGTTCCACCTCCAAAACCCTCGACACTAATGGGGGTTGGGGAGACACGGGGTCAATGAGGCCCTGGGGTGCAGACCAGAAGGCTCACAGGGAGAAGGCTATTCTCAGCCAGTCCCCAGGTCTACTGGTCCAGTGTGCCCCATGCCACTAGAGCCCAGTTCTGACTTGATCTTTATCCAGAAGAATCATCTGTCAGAGAGTGAGGAGTGGCCTCACTCACCCAGGGCTCACACCTCTGCTTCTATCTCCACCACCTCACAGGTGGTCACCACCAGCCAAGGTGAGAGAAACATGACAGCGTCCTCGAGAAAGCCCTTTATTAAGCAGCAGAATGGCTTCTCTTTCCAAGGAATGAATTAACAAAACCTCACACTCCTCATTTATATGACAGCTTGAGCAACTTTTCTTAAAGAAAACCTAAATGAAACCACATCCTTAGAGAATCTCCCTATACCTAAGCTCAGGTAATGAATTTATGCCACGATTGCATTCCCTCAAAGAAAATCTAAATAGTCAGCTCTCTCACAATCCCCCAGCATAGAATCAAAGGATAGTCGGAGGCACCAGCCTCCTCATAGTCTGGGAAGAGAGGGAAAATAAATCTTTGAATATCTTCTGAGCATTGAGACTGTGATAGATGCTTCCCTCACCAACCTGTCTTAGTCTGTTTTCCATTGCTATGACAGAATACCTGAGGCTAGGTGCTTTCTAAAGAAAAGAAGTTTATTATTTACAGTTCTGGCAACAGGAAAGTACAGGGTTAGGAGGCTGTATCTGATGAGGGCCTTCTTGCTTGTGAGGACTCTTTTCAGAGTTCTGAGGTAATATAGGGTGTCATGTGGCAAGAGGAATGCATACAAGAGACAGAGCCAAACTGGCTTTAATAAAAGACCCACTAATTCCCTAATCCAGAAATGGGATTCCCATTCATGAAGCTATCCCTCATGATTCAATCGCCTGTTTAAAGTCCCACTGGTCCCACCTCTTAATATGCACAGCAGGGATTAAGCTTCAACAGTTTTGGTGGGGACATTCAAACCCTAGCACCTTATCTCACTTCAGACTCATGTGGAGAAAACCAGCATGGAAATAATTCCTCTGGAAGGGAATTGACCCAGGAATGGAACTGTAACTCTTGATCCTGCCATTAGCTGGCTCTGCAAAGGTTTGAATTGATTCAAACACAACTGAAACTGAGCTGGTCAATTTTGGCATCAATTAATATACTCTGATAACCTTAGCAGAAGAGAACTTTGATTTAAGCTCCCAGAAGAGAAAGAGAGGAAGAAAGAAAGAAAGAAAGAAAGAAAGAAAGAAAGAAAGAAAGAAAGAAAGAAAGTCAGCCCTACACTTTTTGCTTTAAACTCTCATAGAACATACAGAGCAATTCCCCTGGAGTTTATTATCAAAGCCTCAGAAGATGATAAGCCCACGGGGAAAGCCTGGAGCTCTGGGTCTGGGGGGGGGGTGGAATGTGAGTGAGTCAATAAAGGATCAGCAGGTCCTTTAAACAATATGTGAACTTGGAATGTGTGTGGCATGCTTTTCCTCATTTGAAGGATGGATATCAGAACAAACAGGCTGGGAACTCAGGGGTCAACTTCCAAGCCAAGGTCCCAAAAGACCCAGGCATTTTAAGATGGCATCCTTTCCCATTATACCTTTGCTGAGCTTTTGCTTTGCCCAAGCCCCAAAATGTAGCACATGGTAGTTGTTACCATGTCTTTGTCCTTCTGCAGGCCGCATTTCCTGAAATGGCTCTTGGGAAGTGCACCAGTGTTCTCCCAACAGCAAGACCTATAAACCTCTTCTTGAACTTCCTGGCCTTGGACCTCCTTCTCCGCCACTGTCACTGAGTTCCTGAGACATGGCCTCTTCCCTCAAGCCAATTCCCTCTAAGTGTTGATGCTCTCAATGGTTCAAATACTTACATCTGGTCTTTAAATCACATAATTCCCCTTTATTATTTATTCCAAAAATATTCATTCCAAAAAATATTTATTGGGTGCCTACCATCAACCAGGCATTCTTCCAGGCCTGGAAATATTACAGTGACTCTAACTAAAGGCTTTGCTCTTGTGGACACAGCTCATTGTGCTAGGGTTGGCAAACTTTTTTTCTGTAAAGGCCCAGATAGTAAATATTTTAGGCTTTGCAGGCCATATGGTCTCTGTAGAAACCACAGCTCTGGCTGTAACTCAGAAGCAGCCATAGACAATACATAAACAAGTGGACATGGCTGTGTGCCAATAATTTTTTATACAAAAAAATATGGTAGGAGGAAGGGATTTGGCCTGTTGGAAAGAATATGTCCTCAATTCTGCTGCGATTTTCAAGGTGGTAGATTGAAGTGTTGGGGGTATCAGGGCCACTCCCATTGCTTGAGAATGAAGCCATCCCAGGGGAAAGACATCCTCGTGGCATCCAGAACATCTTTTGTGCTTAACCATGTTGTTTGAGCTGATACACATTCTCACCTCCTTTCTTTTCCCAGTTCCTTCCCTTCCTCCAATCCGCACTACATTTCATACATTGAAAATCCCCCAATGAACAAAAATTTAAAACCTCAGCATCTTGTCACTTTTCTGCCCGGAAATCAAAAGTCAATAGCTCTTCCTACAAAAATAGAAGTCAAGCATTTTGGGTAGCAATCAAGGCCATTTGCAGGTGGCCCAACCTACTTTTTAAAAAAATTTAAGATGTAGAACATAATGTTTTGATATATTGAAACTGTCATTACAGTCAAGAAAATTTACATATCCAGCTTTTTTTTTTAACATATCTTTTTTTTATCTTCTCACTTACTGATGCACTACTTAATACATTCTTGGTCTATCTGCTACTTCCAAAACAAAACACGTTTAATGTTCATCTCTAAAACCACTGAAAATGGTTCTACCTGGAACGATTCAACTGCTCTCTGCCTCCCCTCTAAGTTCCTCCTCATTTCCTATTCTTCCTAATACTCTTAATATTCTCACCTACCCTCAACTCCCCATTTCTGATCTCTCTCTCTCTCTCTCTCTCTCTCTCTCTCTCTCTCTCTCTCTTTCTCTCTAAGGCATTATTGTCTTATTTGAATTGTTGTCTTGAATTGTCTTCACCCATTATTTTATATATACACACATACACAGACACACACACACACACACACATACACTTATATTTAGTTATTTAATCACATCTTATTTCCCTAATGAGGCAGTAAGATAAGATTTCTTAAATCTCCATAGTTCCTAGTACAGTTTATATTATAGCTCTTCTCAACTGTGGCTGCACATTACAATCTCCAGAGGAAATTTTTTTTAAAATATAGGTTCCACAACCAGAGATTTGGATTTAATCGATCCGATGTGAGGCCCAAACCCTGTTATGTTTTATATGATTCCAATGTGCAGCCAGGCTTGAGAATCAGTGGGTTAGCACATCACAGAAACCCAGAGGAGGGTTGATGGATGTTTGGCTGATTGACTTGAGTCCAGATGTGGATCCAAATTTTATATTAATTGCTCCAAATCTACATGGCTACCTTAAGAAAGTGTCTAACCCATCAGATAAAAAATAGCCTTCGGGACCAAAAACAATTAATATTGATGATGACGATGCTGCTGATGATAAAAACCTGAAATAAATTCCTTTGTACATTGCTCATCTCAAAATCCAGGCAGAAGTTCCCCAGCAAGAAATAAGGTCAACTCCAGATGAATCTTTGCAGATTCTTTTCTTCCATAATAGGTACCTGGCGCCTTTGCAGTCCCTCATACAGACTCTTTGCAAGACCACAGACTTCCTGCATCAGAGGAGCAGATGCACTGGGAATAACCCAGTTCCTCCTCATCCCCAAGGCCACCGTTTATAAAAAGCTTAGTTAATTTGTCATTTGGAGGAAATTCGGACACAACGAGGTTCTTTTCTTAATGAGGTCTAGCTCACAGGGAATAGGTAGGGACACGGTCCTTTTTAGTCTGTGGCCTGAAACATTCTTGGAAGAAAGAGAGTTTAGGTCAATGGTTGTCAGCAGTTGTTTGGAGACACTGACTACTGAGGCTAAAGTTGTGGCCCTGTTCCTTCGAGGTGTGATGATGAGCTTTGCTCTGTTCCTTGGGCAGGCCCCAACCTACCCTCACTCAGCATCTCGAAAAGGCCTTGAGTACATACAGATGGGAAGCCGGTGGGAGGATTGGAGAGTGCATCTTCATCTAGAAAGGGGGGCCCGTAATTACAGTCTAACCATTCACAAACTGGAGGCTGTTTCTATCATTTTATAGCAGATCTGATTTAGGACTTATTTGGTTCGAAGTCAAATGAGATTTGAGATGCAAAAATTGAGTGTGCTTTTCTTCTTATTTAGCCCAATTTCTATTTAAAGCCAGAAGAAACCAGGGCAGGTCCGAACAGATCTGGAATAGAGGGGCTTGGTCAGTTCTTATTTTGGGAATCACGTGGAGACCATGTCAGGGGATCAAAATAGTATAATGGCCAGAAGTAGATGCCCTGGAGTTAGACGGCCTGAGCTTAAGCTGTGCCTTGGGAAAGTTTCACCTCCAAACTTTGGTTTCTATATTTGTAAAATAGGATAATAATACTAAGTAATAGTAACAATCCTAGAACTTTCTAGATTAGTGCAGAGGGGATTTATTTTTAATTTTTTTTCCTAGTTGTAGATGGACACAATACCTTCGTTTAGCTTATTTATTTTTATGTGGTGCTGAGGATTGAACCCAGGGCCTCACACATGTGAGGCAAGTGCTCTACCACTGAGCCATAATCCCAGCCCTGTGCAGGGGGAAATTTGGGGAACTATGGCATTGAAGGTCTTCTGTGACTCTTGTGTGGTCATGAGGTTGTCCCAAATCCTTGTTTCACACAGCCTGGCTTCTGTTTCACACACTTATTTTGGGGGAAATCGCATTTTCATTGAGGGTAATGGGGATTTTTTTTTTTCATGCCTGTGTCACAAGACAGACCAGTACATTAATCAGCATCCAGTCAGAAAAGCAGAAACTAATCCAGATTTTCCAAACTGAAGCAGCTTAATATGGGGAATGTGTGATGACAAGACCTGAAGAGGCAAGAAGCCAGGTAGAGATCAGTGAGGTGGGCCAGAAATTAGCTACAGCAGGAAGTCACCTCACTGGAGGGAAGTTAGGAAGAGATGGTTCCACACAATCCAGGTCGGAGTGAAAACTGGGAAGAATCCAGGACCATGCAAGAAGGGGCTTTCCAGTGGAAGCAGAAGCCATGGAGGAGACACAGCCACAGCCACTGACATAGTAAACTCAGGGAGATGGGAAGAAATACTCTGGATTTTCTCCTCCTCTTAGCTCACCCAAGGAGCAAGGGAGGCTGGGAAATGTAGTTTCCTGCGACAATGAGTGAAACAGAGAATGCAGGGAATGAAAATGAATCTGAGAGGAAGACAAGTAATTGACAAGCAGAGCTTCTTTCCCACTTCTTGAAATACACCCGTCTCCCCCGGAGCCAAGACAATCATTGTCTCATTGGAAGAATTAAAATGCAGAAGCGCATTCTCACTTGCTAAATGTCAGAAGGCACTGTGTAACCTGAATTAGAAGGTTCTGAAAACCACGCTGACTGTCCAGCCATTCTGCTGGGATAGAGCAGGAGGGAAATGCTGCTGGGATTCAGGGAATTTGATTTGCTTGCTTTTGAAAAAAAAAAAATTATTTTTCTGGCAAGTGCCTGATTTCTTTTGATTATTTATCTGGATTTTGTTTTGCTTTCTTCACATTCTCAACACATCTTTGGAAGATTAATATAAACCAAATCTGCAAGCACCCAAGGGGCTAATCCATTTTTCTGACTTTTTGAACAAAAGACAACTATTATTTCTTATCAAGAGAAAAAACACAACATTTTGAATTAAAAGCCTGGAGAGTTGCCTCCCTTCTTAGCAATCTGGAGGCTGGGGGCAGGGCTGGGGAGCTCAGCGCAGGATGAGTCTCTTGTGGGACTTTACCATGATGGTAGAGAATGGTCTTTGCCACACCAGGTGAAGACTTTGGGACCTGTGGGTACCTACTTCCCCTTCCCCTCCTCCTACCCCAATTCTGTGGAAAGGGTAGAGCTCCCCTCAGCCAATGAACAAATGCATAGTTGTGGACCAAGTTCTGCTGATGAGCAAATAAAATATTTAGTTGGTGAATTGTAGTAAGTGTTCCATCTTTTGTCCAAAGTCCAGACTCTGAGGTGCTTATCAGAAGCTAATCATGGCAGAGTCTTCCTGTGGGGAGTCAAGAGACATAACTAGTGGTAGCCATGCCAAGAAAACAGAGAGATTAGGGAAGAAGTACCCTGGCTTCCCCTCCTTTCCTGCCCTCCCACATCTGGAAGAAGGATCACTCTTAGAACTGGAATGTCCTCCCACTTACCTGGAGAAGTCCTTAAGCTGCTAAAATGCCTAAAAGCTGGAAAGTCCACTGTTGTTGAGAGCCACAGCCCAAGGGGCCCCAGCAAACTTCCAGCTGATTGGCTCACCGCAGCCCCAGCAAACTTCCAGCTGCCAGTTGATTGGTTCCTCTGTGGTGATGCTCATTGGGCTGTTTCCCTGCCCTTTCAGACAAGGAGCTGCTCATTGGGGGACTCTTTTGGCTCCGCCCATGAGACCCAGCCAATCAGCCTCAAGAGCCGGAGGAGTGGGGGTTGAGATGCTCGCAGGAAGCAGGTGGTGGCAGTTGGGCCCTGAGGGAATGCCTGAAGGCCTCCCGTGGTGCAGCTTGTGTGTTCTAAAAATAAAGTTTGTTTCTGTTTGACAAGTGGCTCGTGAATTGTGCCCAGCCAGACTTTGGCACATTGTCCCGATTATTACCATCTTCTAACTTTTACCAGGTCTGTCCGCTGGTTTCCAAGGTCAAGGCCAAGACAGACTGCTCCCCTGCCTGATAACACTTCATAGACTTTCCTTCCTCTCTCATGACTTCTTAATCTTCTTTCCTCCCAGCTAAAAATTCCCAGTTCTTAGAACATATCCATCACATTCAGCTTTTGGTTTATGTGTCTGCCTGCTAAGTATTTGAACCAGACTTCTCCAACATTTGTCACAGTATATAAATTGGCATTCTTTGGAAAAAGAGAAAAAAAGTCCTGAGGTCAAATATGTTTTGAAAATGCTGGGTCCATAAACTTTGACAGCTGTGGTCAGTGTCCATCCATATTGCCGGACGGCAGGGAGAGGCTGTCTGGGAGCCTAGCAACTGCTTCTTCTCTCCCATAATGAAATATTTATTGGGGAGGGACTGGGGAGGGATCGGGCATCTGCCCTCCTCAGGACAGGACAAGTCTGTAGAAGTCAAGGTCAGCCCCCGACACCTCACACTACCAGCCCAGGATTTCTGGTTGCCAGGGGCAGAGGGAGGCCCCCTACACATACTCCCACACACACTCATGGGAAGGGTTGTGGGTTGTCCAGGAGACTGTCTGCCAGGGGTGGGTGGCACTTCACTGCACAGTGTCCCCATTCCCACCATCAGCATCTGCATTTCTTTCCCAAGGGCTTTGTCTGGCCTGTGCAGCCCACTTTGCTCCCCCTGCCCCCGACCCACCTTGGTAAGCAAGAAGCATCTGGAAATTAACATTTCTCTGGAGCAGTTCTCAACCAAAGAGGGGCAGGAGCTGATGTGAACTACCCCAGCCCCCTTCCACTACCCTTTGGGTGGTCCATGTCTTGAGGTCATTGTGCTGCCAGGATTTCCCAGTGAGACTAACCTTCAGTTCACAGTGATAACTGACCACAGAAGAAATCCTTTCTTGACTGATTCCCCTTCCCTCTCTCATTTCCCACACCTTCCAGGGACTCAGGAATTTTTGTCTCAGTAAATGCTCTTGGGGAACTTAAACTCTGACACAGCCAACTTGAGTTGTAAGTCTCCAAGAATGGAGACCGAGGCCCTTCCCAACTGTGTTTGACTGAGGAGCCTTTTCTCACAGTCCATCTTGATGGGCTAGGGATCCAGAGAACTCCCTAATACCTGGGTGGGACGCAAGCCTGTTGCAGAGTTCTTGAGAAGGAAGAAGTCAAGGATGAGATGCATAACCAGGGTGCAAGGAAGGAACGGTATTGACCAGGGACCTAGAAATACCCAGAGTTGGGACTTCCCCAGGGGAGCATCCTCTCAAAGACCCAGTCTGCTGGGAAGTGACTGATAGGTGTTTAACGGGTTCATCTGCTGTTCTGGGCCTGCTTTGAATTCTAGTTCTCATATTTCAAGTGTGGCATGGGAATTGGACTAATTTCTAGTGGATTCATACTTCATACATACAAAAAAAAATGTACTTTAGCTGCCTGTGAGGGCATTACCCTTCTGCTCTGCTTCTGCCTGTAAGGAAATGGTGCCAATCTCCTCAAGCTGTGAATCAGAGGCAGAGTCACCTCAGGATTGGGCCATTATGTCAGGAAATTTAGCATCTGAGATGAATGGAAGATAGCTGGGGACCTTTTTCTCGACAACTTGGCTCGAGCAGGATTGATTCCAAACCTGGAAAGTATTCAAGCAACGCGGCGCCTGTGAGGTTCCAAAATAGGATCATTCTGTAGGAGGAAAATCTAGCGTGTGTCCTGCCATCAAAGCTGAGGTTTTTAATAAGGTTGGTTGAAGCTGTTGAGTCAGTGAGGAGGAAATCAACTGTGAAACCCTGGGTCTAACCTACACTTGGAGTCTGATAATCATAGAGACACGAGGCAGCTGCGTGGACTGGGAGACTTGATCTTGCCCATGGAACAACACCCCCCTAGTGCTGTCCCAGGACAGCTCTGTGCTCTTCCTGAGTAGGACATGATGTCTGAACAGCACTCATGTTTTTGTCATGTTTGGCATTTGGTGACCTGTTCCACATGGGATGGGATAAAATGTTTAAAAGGTAGACGTTTCCAGTCTTTCCTGATTTCCATCCCACTAAAGAACATCCTTTCTGGGGCTTCCCCAGACCTTCTGAGAGGGTCTCTGCTTGGCAAACAGCTCTTGAGATTCAGAATCTGGAGAAAGGAAGAGAAATACAAAAAGCCTGAAGAGCAGAGCTGGGAAGATAAGTTTTTCAGAGCATTTGTGGGGGAAAAATAAGTTCAGAGCTACGGCAGTAACTGAGCAAAATGGATGAGAAAGAAAACAGGAATGTGCTAAGCCTGGCTGATATCTACGTGGGCCCTCCTTGTGTTTGAAAAATATCCACCAAGTTCAGGAGTGCTTGCTTTTGTAATTACTCTTGATTGCTGGACTGGACTCTCTTGACCTCAAACCCACCTTGGGTCTGGGTTTTGTGGATCATGGCCTAAAAAGTTAAACAGATGTACACCCAGATTCTGAGCCTTTAGACAAATCTACCCACCCACAAAAAGTATGGCAGCAGCCAATTCAACTGGACACTGGGACTCCCCGCCTAGTTCACAGCAGTCTTAGATCATCTCTCTCCTCCTGACTGGACTGTATTTCTCACTGTCAACTCTGCTCAGGCTTTTCTGACTTCTGACTTTTTGACAGTTCTCTAATTTCTAGCCCTGCACTTCCTCTTTGGACTTGAGCTTGACTTCCATTGTTATTGATCCTTGCTGTCCTTAAGATCTCTTCTCCCCTATGCTAATTCACCAGCACCACCCGACTCCAGTCCCTGTCTCCTTGATGCTTGGAGTTAGCTGAGTGTGCTCTGCATCCTTCCTCCCCTCCTGGGGGCCATCAGACAGTGTAGTCTGTCTGTCTCCCCTGGCAGATGGGCCCTCCTCCGTGTGCTGTCTATCACAGAGACCCCCCTACTCGCAGCACTACATCTAGTCCATAACAAGGGCTCATCAAGTATTTGTTGATTGCTAGACACAGGATCAGCTTTAGGTCTCAGCCTGGGGGAAGTGTCAATAAGAACTCTTGACACTTGGAATTTACCACTGAAACACTGAAATGTGTTGACAGAAATTCCAGAAAGCCAGAGAGGTTCTTGGATAAATTAGAAATCATAAGGAAGAAAGATGCTATATTCTGGTCAACAGCCAATCCACTAATGATTTAACAAAGTCAATAGCTCATGGGCCTCCATGACCTTCCCTCACTGAATGGCTGTTCCTCCTTGTACTTGTAAAGGTCGGTCTTCTCCTGGCTCAGCTTATTTTTTTCCTCAGCTGGGCTGCACTTTCTCTTTGCCCCTGGATGTCTACTTTGTGCAGCCCTCCCTCTCCATTACTTTCCTCCTCATTACTTCTAAAAGCTGAAACAAACAAACAAACAAAATTCCTTAAGCCTGTGATGAAATCTTGTTGTTTTGGGTTGAATTTCTCATTTTTCCAGTTTTTATTTACTTTTTTCACCGTGGACCAAGACCTCTACTGGGCACTGGGAATACAGTGACAGTCTCTTCCATGAAGAGGTTCCAACTCAATGGGGAAGACAGAGAAACCCGGGCAGAATGACAAAATATTGCTAGGTCAGAGGGCTGGGTGTTACAGAGGTAGAGATTTGGGGTTTGCATGCACCACCCTGGGCATTGGAAGAGGGGACACAGAGGTGGGAAAGGCTTCCAGGAAAAGCCTGAGATGATTTTGGCTGGGGTGAGGGGTTGAGGATTAGGGGAATGGGGAGTGGGCATTGAACCCAGGAAGCACTTTACCAATGAGCTACGTCCCCATCCCTTTTTTTTTATTTCTTTTCTTTCTTTCTTTTTTTTTTAAATTTTAGACAGGGTCTCACTAAATTGCCTAGGGCCTCTCTAAATTGCTGATTCTAGCCTCCAACTTGCAATCCTCCTGCCTCATCCTCCAGAGTCATTGGGATTACAAGTGTGTGTCACTGCACCCAGATGCCTGTGATGATTTTAAAGTATATATAGGAGGCAAGTAGGCTCAGAGGAGAAACAAGAGGAAGATGTTTAGATCTTCCTCTATCTTCTGACTTAAATGTACATCAAACCTTCTTTACCCAATACATTTATCTGTACACATCCTCCAAAACCCAGCTCAAAGAATGCTGCCTCTGTACAGTCTTCCTGACACTCTTCCTACCCCTTAAACTTCTGGAATTAAGCTCTTTGGCTTCCCCATAGAATGTTTGATTCCAATACAGTAAAACTTCTCACGCTATGTATCATTATTATGTACCCATGAACTTGCCTCCCAGTTGGATGGAAAAGTTCTGAATCTTATTCATCTCAATAGTCCTGGGTTAGTATAATCCCTGGAACTTATTACCTTTTCAATAAATTATCACTGAATTTAAATAGTCAAATCTTGAAAGAGCTTGCTGATGCCATAATTATTTTGCAGGTATCAACTTATATAGTAACTGGTAAGTGTTAGGTGGAGTTTTTAGACAGAATATGTAGGAACACACTGCTATAATAATATCTCAAAACAACAAAGATTTGACACATCATAGATTTATTTTTCACTCATATCACCTGTTCTATTCAGGTCAGCTAGTGGTAGGAATAAGGAGAGGAAGGGGATTCTTCTCCATATACCTACTCAGGAGCTCAGGATGATGGGGGTTCTACCATTTGAAATGCCCCCTGTGGCTAAAGCAGGGGAAGAGACATCTAGAGGGTTTTATGCTGACCTTCCCATGCATCAGCCCTGCCAGTGTGTCACTTCCACTTTAACCTGTTTACCAAGATTATAAGGTACTTGCAAAAATCCCTTCCCTAATGGCAAGGGGGCTGGGAATGGTGGGGAGAGGAGATGGAGTGTTTGGTGAGACCACTACCTGCTACTATAGGAATATCATTTCCCCTGCCTTTTCTGGTACAACTGTGGCAAAGCCACCAAACCACAGTATCTGGCCGGAGATTCCATTGCTCGGGCTCCGATTGATTCATGGGAAACTCTGAAGCCTGGAGCCATAGAAAAGACTCATGTTACATCCATTTTTCCTTGCAATTGCTTTGAGAGCAGGCTGACTGGTCCTGGCTTTCTTCCTCTAGAGTCACTGTCACTGTCAAACTTCCATCTGTATTACGGGTGCCAGAAGCTGACCGGACGGTGCTTCTCTGACACTGCATCCATCACTGACTTTCCCCAGTGGAACCCTGACCCTGGCGACTCCACTTTGCACAGGGCTGCAGAATACCATTAGGTAGCGGCATGCACACTCTTTACTTTCTTGATTTTCAAATTTTCCTTTGGTCTCATTCTTCTCTCCGGTGCCAGTCCCTTGAATTACTGCCATGTTTTCATGTTTCAGTTTAATCAGATAGTTCATCTCTGGGGTTGCTGTCGCCTGGGCTTCAAATAAATAACTTTGGGTAATCATTTCTCAATGTCTTCGCACCCTCCCCGATACCTCCTCCCCCTACCACCCCTGCACCTATTATTCAATGCATCTTCTTTATGATCCTAGCTTGGACTCATTTGTGAAAGTCATTTTAACTTATTTTCTGCTTTCGTCTATTAATACAATGCATTTCAATGCTATTGCCTTCATTAATTCGACTTGTGCTTCAGACTGACTCAGGAGATGCGCCTCAACCCCCACGTGTTAGCTTTTCAGAAGGGAGAGGGGAGGGGTTGCCTTAGTGGCTGGAATTTGCATCACCTCTGCTGATCTTATTATTCCTCCAGAGCAGCCGAGAGTCTTGATTTCCATGGGTTTCTCCTTCTGACCTTCTCCTACTAGCTCACCTTGTCTGCGCTCTCTCTCCAAGCAGTCACCGTGTCTTTTCTGTGCCAGTGATGGCCTGCTGGACCTGCTGGCTGGACAGCTCAGCTGCCTGTCCTTGTGACTGATCAAGCGCTCCACTCTAATCCTCCTCTGGCTTTGCTCTCGAAGATCCTCCAAATCTATCAGGAGTAGAAATAGAAAAGAGTCCTCCAGGCAGCCCTGTGGGACAGAGGAGCCCCATCACTCCTTGGGAATGATGGCTTCTTGATCATGTGTTTGGCTCTCTCATTGACTTTTCTTCCCTTAAAATTTCAGGGAAACTTGGAAGATTCCTAGCCATTTTGGTTTGAACCCCAAAACTGTCTAGCTTATCAGAGGAACTGGGGTTAGTGTGGATCCTCTGTTTCCTATGAATTTAGAGGAAGACCATCTTAGGGTGGTGAGGGAGGAGGTGAGTAGTGTGTGTGTGTGTGTGTGTGTGTGTGTGTGTGTGACAGATAGATAGAGAGGTAGACAGAGAGGGAGGGAGGGAGGATCATACATTGTTCAAGAAACATGTCTGACTAAAAGAACTGAGAAAATGGAAACCCCAGACTTTGACTTGCTCAACTCACTTTTAGGCAAACCTGTCTCTTCTTCAAGGCTCTGTCTCTCCTCTAGCTAAACAAGCAGTTGGAACTGCATGGTTTCGATTTCCTCCGACTCTGAGCTTCTGTGTTCCTCTGAATGAACATTGACTTGAGAATCATGGTTCGTCCATGGATTTCTTTCAACATTTTATGCTTTGAATTTTTTTTAATTATAAATTAATTCAAAAAAATTATTGTGATAATCAAAGGAGATCAAAGATGTTAAAGCAATGGAAAATATTTAATGGTACTTTTAAAATGCAAGTTACCCAACCTGCCTTTATCTCAGGGCCTTCATCTGCTCAGGCTGCTATCATAAAATCTAGGTAATTTATAAACAACAGAAATGTATTTCTCACAGTTCTGAAGGCTGGGAAGTCCAAGATCAGGATGCCAGAAGATCTGGCATCTGCCAAGGGCAAAGTCCCCGTAGATGGGGCTTCCTATGTATCTTCACATGACAGAAAGAGAAAACAAACTCCTTCAGGCCTCCTTTATAAGGGTACTAATCCCATAAATGAGGGCTCTGTCCTCATGACATAGTCCTCTCCTGAAGGCCCCACCTGTTAATATAAGATAAGGGCATTTGGGATTAAGTTTCAACTTATTAATTTTAAAACCTAATTCACACAACAGTACTCAGTGTCTCCATCAGCAAAAAGCAGACAACAGCAGCCCATATTCTTGGAGCTGTTAGGAGAATTAAATGAGGTAATCCAAGCAAAACTCTTAAAATAGTGTCTTGATGATGTCAAGCATCAAATAACTGTTTCATTATTTAAGTTTTAATGGGGCAATGTAGCAGGGGGACCCCCTGTGCCCAAGGTATGACTCAGGGACTGATTGACAGGAGGCAGTTTTGCTCAGAGGAGACCTGGGTCTGAAATAGCATTTAGTTCCCAGCCTGGCCCCAGGGTATGGGACTAGAGGGTCCTTCACTCTAATTCAGCGTGGCTCTGGCTCAGTGGGGCATATTGGTACTTTGGGGTTTAGGAAACTCTGGGGGTCACCAGAAGACAGCATCCTGGGGCATACCATCAACAGCAAGTCCACTGTTATATGTATGGACCTTGAATGTCCCGCAAAGGCACATGTTTTAAAGCCTTTGCCCTCGGGGTGATCCTACTGGGATGTGGTGGGACTTTGGGGTAGGGGACTAGTGGGAACTCCTTAGGTCACTCGGGACATGCCCTCGAAAGGGATTGTGGGACCCTGTTTTCTTCTTCCTCTCTTCATTTCCTGACCAAATTCCTGCAAGGAATTTTGCTCTGTCATGTACTCCCTCCATGAGATGCTGCCTTACCACAGGCCCAAAGCAACAGGGCCAACCAGTCATGAACTGGAATCTCCAAAACTGTGATCCAAAATGAACCTTTTCTCTTCCTAAATTGTCTCTGGCATTTTGTTATTATGGTGGAAAGCTGACTAATACATCCACCAATAAGGACTATACTGTCAGGAAGGAAATGAAGGAGTACCCAGAGCATACTGTGATATCTATCTTTAGTCAACTCTGCTTCTTCTGCGTTGGCTTCATTCTTGGGCAATCTCTCTTCTTGTGATAGTAAAAATAACATCTGGAAGCTTGAAACTTAGGAGTCTGAATTATCTACCATTCAAGAAGAATGCATTCCCCTTGAATCCATCTTGTCCCACCATCCCAGATATGGAACACCTATTAAAACTTAAATTGAACAACAGATACACCACTTATAATAACTTTGAAATAATGATTATGTTTGCAGAGTTGAAAACTTGGGACTGACTGGGTTATGGTATCTCAAGTCTTGGTTTTGACTCTTATTGGCCCACTTTGGGTCATTTGTCCAGCCCAAACCTCTTGAAGCACCACAGAGATGTGACACCCTGATTGACATGGTCTAGATCCCCAGCCCACTATGGGGGCATTAGTGGAGTCAGCCTCACCTGAACGTCCCAGGTTCTAGACCAAGAATAGTTGAGAGGTGGTCCACAAAGAGTTGCTGCAGACTTGGAAATGATGGGTTTGAGTTGGTGTACATATTTCTTTGATATCCCTATAATGGGTCAGATTTCCCAGAAACAAACCCTGAGATGAAGATTTATAGGCTTGTGATGAATCAAGGAAGTGCTCTCAGGGAAGATCTGGAAGCACCAGAGAGAAACAGGACAAAGAAGAGAAAAAGGACAATTTCAACAAAGCCCTGCAAAGGCTAACTTCAGCCTGAACCCACAGAGGAACTGAAAGTGTCAATCATACTTCAGGGAGCTGAGCCTATCTGCTCAGCGCTCCCCTGGAAGAATGTAAACTTCTAGGCATGGCTGCCATCCATTGTGTATGAGGTACTCTGGCTTCAGGAGGCCTGAGAAGAATTAAAGTGGTGACCATGGACAGCAGAAATACACTGAAACACACCAGCCATCAATAGAGGGATTGGGCAGAGAATGGTTGGCAGGGTTTATTAGAAACCCGAAGCCCATGGTTTCTTCTTTATGTCCCGCTTCCCAGCTCTGCAGTTCATCAGTCCAGATGAACGTGTTGCCTTTGCTTAGAATGAGGACACTTGGCTCTAAAATCCCCATGTCAGAGAAAACCGAGGAATTTGATGAGGGCTGCAGTGCCATTATGACCACTTACCAAAGAACCCATTTGGTTGCCAAGCCAAATGTGCTCTCTGCACAGAGTGGCCTCACCATTTCCTAAATGATCCTGCTATGCAGATGATCTTTGATGTACCAATTGCAGAACTAAAGAGGCAAACAGTTTAAATAGATGTGCCAGAGGGGACTTGGCTCTCCTGTCTTTTCCATTGCAAGCCCAGGAAAGAGCTTCCTGCTCACAGGGGCAGCATGTACCATTAGGGATGGGCAAGCAGGACCCCTGCATGTCACTGTCAGTGTTTGCCCTCAGGATACACTTCCTGTCCTGGGAGGTGTGATATGGTGGAACTAACTGACCCCAGTTCTCTCCCCTGGAGCTTAGTTGGCTCTACGGCAGGGGGATTGTCTGGGCTTTTCCTTGGCCAGACTCCCTTTGTTGCTAATGGGTTCCTCCCAAGCGCCTACCCTAATTATGTCCACAACAAACTGTTCTCTCATCACCAATTGTATCCAAGCCATCAGTGGTCACCAACTGTGTTTGGAGATCCAGAAAGCAAAGTACCTGAAAATTTTCCAAATAGTCCTCAGCCCCAGTTAGGCAGTCCCTGCCTGACTCCCTCAACCTGGTTCATTTTCCCTTCTGGTCTTGTTCAGATGCTTTCCCCAACTAGGATCCAGGAGCACCATTCCCAACACTCATCACCTTCTGGCTCCCACTTGTCCTACAAGAATGTTGGTTGCTTCCAGAAGGCTTCTCATTTCTTCCAACTTTCACTCATTCCTCTCCCCGCCAACCCTTATTATAGCTCCTAGGAATCAAACCCAGGGCCTCAGGCATGTAGGGAAAACTCTCCATGCCTGAGCTCTACCCTTGGCCCCATTCCCTCCCTTTCTAAGTAGAAGGAAGAATCAAAAGGGTCAATGGTCAAGTTAAATACTGAATGAGTGAATGAACAAAGAGACGGAAGAATGAATGAAGGAGCTCAACCCCAATCTTACACTCCATCCTCTGGCATTTTACTGCATGCTTTTTGACACTTTCAGGTAATTTCTCCAATAACCGCACAGGTTGCCTAGGGTGACAGAGTTATTATTTTTATTTCCTTTATGGTTAGGCCTTGGGTAGAACAGCCTGATACAAAGGAACATTGTGGGCACAACACTAAATTGGAATTCTGTATCCTAATCTTCCCCCCATCACTCTTTGAATGAAGTTGGACAAGTTTTAGGCTTTCTAAGCCTTAGTTTCTGATCTGTAATGTGAAGAGACTGGACTAAGATAGTCAGCTCTGGGGTAAGAATTCAGTATCTTCTACATAGGATCTGGGTAAATTTGAGAAGGTGCACAATCTCCCTGAGTAAACAGGAAGGATCATTACTACCTCAAGAGTTGTTTTAAAGACTTAACAATATGATGTCTGCCAGGTGCTAAGCCCATGGCTAACAGAATCTCTAAGTTCCTGCCCATATTGACATAGTGAGAACGTCCCTTCAAGAATGCTATATTAAATTTCTCTCTAAAAGAAGTGCAAGACCAATAAGCACACAGAGAGATATGCAATGCCACTTGTCGTTAGGGAAATGCAAATCAAAATCACAATGAGAAACACTTCACACTTATTAGGAAGGCCTTAGAAAGAAGTGAAATTCTAATACGTGCTGCCACATGGGTGAACCTTGAAGATGTTATGCTAACTGAAATAAGCCAGACACAAAAAGACAAATATTATATGATTCCACTTATATGAGGCACCTAGAGTACTCAAGTTCATTGAGACCGAACTAGCTATAACAAGACACTAGAGACTAAGAAGTTTATAAAGGATGGAGGTTTACTCAGCTCACAGTTCTATAGGCCAGGAGGTCCAAAGTCAAGGGGTGGCAGCTAGTAAGGGGATTCTTGCTGGCAAGGACTCCACACTGACCCTGGGCAATGCAGGGTACCACATAGTAAGAGGGACACCCACAAGAGGCAGAATCAAACTGACTTTTCTAACAGACTCACTCTGAGAGAACCCATTAATCTACTAATCCATGAATGAACTGATCCATTCATGAGGACAGAGTTCTCCTGACCTAGGACCTCTTACAAGTCCCATCGGTCCCTCCTCACCATGGGGATAACATTTCATCATGAGTTTTGGTGAGGACATTTAAACCACAGCACCAGGAGTTTGCCGAGAGGGATGGGGAGTTTAACGAGTAGAGAGTTTCAGTCTGAGAAGATGAAAAAGTTCTGGAGATGGATAATGGTGGTGGTGCATGACACTGCCGACCGAGGTAGTTAAAGCTATTAAACTGCACACTTAAAATGATAAATTTCAAGTCATATATATTTTACCATAATATAGATTTTTTTTTAAATGCAAAACAATTGCCACAATTCAAACTTAGGTTCCTTTGGGTGTATTTCTTTCAAGGTAAAGGAGGCCCAGAGCTCCAGATGCTCTTGGAGCTGAAGGTAAAGATCAGCCTGGCTGAGCGGTGCTTTATGCTAAACTGGAAGAAACTGGGTTGGTCTGGCCGTTTAATGCTGGTTCCACCAGAGCAACGACTTTTCAGCAGGAGCCACGAGCATGCACATCATGAAGTCAGGCAGGGCCTCTCCATGGAAATCAGCATTTATTTGAAGATTTTAGTGCTCGATTTAGCCTCACCCAGAGGTGACCTTCTATACATGGCCCAAAGAAAAAGTGATTTCTTTGATCATCCATCTGACCCCAAACTGACCTCCTGCATTTTTTCAATTCATTTTAAATCATTCCATTCAGGCCAAAGTCATTCCAGCTTCTTAGCAAAGAACAGTTTTTACCAACAATTCCAGGCTGATTTCAGACTTGTTCACTTAAATAGCAAGAATAAAATGTGTGAATTTAGAGTCCTTCTGATCTGGGGCTGTAGGGAAGTAAAATGAAGGAAAATATTCATAAATGGAATGAGGAGAAATGGATGTGAACTAATGATTGTTTGGACCCCATCTAAATTGGAGGAATATGACTTAACTCCTGGGGGATCGTAGCTCTGAGGAAGCTCAGGTCAAGGTCAGCATCTTTGCAGGATGCTGCAAGTAGCAGCAAGCCCAAGTTAAGCTGGCTCAAACATTAAGGGAAACATTTCCTCTCGAAACATCTCAAGGCAAGAGGTAGGATGACTTGGGTTTGGCAACTCAGCCACTCAGTGTCATAAGGAAGAACTTGTTTCACCCATCTGTCCCCTTCCTCCATAGCACAAGATGGCTGCCATAGCTTCAGAGTCCACAGAACAAAGCTATTCAGCAGAAGCCATGACCGTGAGCCAGCAGACTCTCCTCCCACGTGACTCCTATCACGTGCTAAGGCAGAAACTAGGAGTTGACATACTCATTCTGTAAAGGATTAGGACAGCAAACATTTTTGGCTTTGAGGTTGTACATTTGGTCACAATCACTTAACTCTGTCTTTGGAATGTGGAAGCTGTCATAGATAATGAGTCAGCAAGCATGGTTGCGTTCCAATAAAACTTTATAAAAACAGGTAGCTGCCTGGATTTGGCCCGTGGGCTGTCATTTGCTTACCCTTGCTCCGTACCAGCTACCCTCAAACCAGGATCCAATGACTGTGAATCATGTCACAGGCCATTGGTTACTAATTTATAACAACAATGTCAGTGGCTTCCTCCATTCTCTGTTGGCAGCAGATAAAGAATATTGAAGAGGTTCTAATTCATGACACTGAGCTCAGGATCACCCCAAAGGCAGAGGAAGTCAGAGCACAGCAAAATAAATGAGAAGAAATTTTCAAAGAATTTCTTAATTCCTGATCCTCAAAGCAGATGGTAAGGGAAGACCCAGAACTTGGCTAAACTTTGTTCAACTTAACAAATTTAACATTTAAGAAAATAATTACATTGAGGGGGCACTGTAATTCCTCCGAACATCTAAATATCACTATTAATGCTCTATAAATTGTTCTTCTACCTCCTTTTTGTTTCTCCTAAATGAAATTTACGACTGAAATGACTTTAGTACTCAGGCTAAACCTCAAGATTTACAGATGACAAAACAAGCTCAGAGAAGGCAAGCTGCTGTTCCCAGATCACATAGTCACTCAAGTGGCAGATCCAAGACCCAAGCCCAGGTTTTGGTAGGTTGTAATACTGTTCAGACTATTTTCTGTCCTTCCAAAGAGAAGGATCATACAATTTCCTGCAGGATGAAGTGTGGCTCTTGGGTGTCGTGTTCCTCCCTGCAGGTGACATATATATACGACTCCCCTGCCACAAACACATTGACATGCTCTTGAACTCAGAAGTGACCATGTGACTTGTTTTGCCCATGAAATGTGGGTCAAAGTGACATGTGTCTCCTCCTTTTTAAATTCAGTACTGGGGATTGAACCCAGGTAGCTCTATCACTGAACTACATCCCCCTCCTTTTTTTTTTTTTTTTTTTTTTTGAGACAGGTCTTGCTAAGTTGCCCAGACTAGCCTGAAACTTGTGAACCTCCTGCCTCAGCCTCCTGAGTCTCTGGGAATACAGGTGTGCACCACCATGCCTGGCTGGCATGTGTCACTTCTGATTGCCATGCCTGTCTGCCCTCTCCCACAAGAGTGATGATGGCCAGAGACTGATGTTAAGCCTGAACCATAGCTGAAGAGGATAGGAAGTGTAGCCATCGCTGACTTGTGATAGGCCCCTGAGATCTGGGTTCATTTGTTACTGTGATGGAGCTGGGCCCATTCTGACCAAAACATAGGCTTTCTGACCCTGAATGCTGCTCTTTCTCACCTGGAGAATCTCAAGAATTCCAGCGATTTTTACATGGGATTTAACAGCACAGGCTTTCAAGGTGAGCTTGACATGTTATTTCTCAGTTTCCTCGTCAGTAGTATGAAGATAACACTGGTACGGCTTAGTCCACTTGAGCTTCTATAACAAACACCCTCCATTAGGTAATTTATGAAAACAAAAATGTATTGCTCTTAGTTCTGGAAGCTGGAAGGTGGCATCCATTGAGGGCTCTGCTTTACACATGGTGCCTTGGATGTGTCCTCCCATGGTGGAGATGGAAGACAGCTCCCTTGATCTTCTCTTATGAAGCTCTGTACTCACGGCCCAAGTCACTCCCAAAGAAGCCATCTCTCAACACTATTGCTCTGATGCTGGGTTTCAACATGTGAGGAACAGCAACATTCCGACCATAGTAGGTAAGGACCGCAGGGGATATGGCAGGGATTGAGTGAGGAGCGCCTGTTTGTTGAGGAGCCCTGGGTAAATGTTGGTTAATATTATTTGACATCCTCTCTCCCTGGCTGACTCTGCAGTGATAAGCCGTGGTTGGGGTCAGGGTGGGGGTTCACTAAAACTATTCCATGGTCTACATGCAAACAGCCCCCTCTCCAAAAGTCACTGTCCCCCACGTGTGATGCTGACAGCCATCACCATCCCTGTGACAGGTCTAGGGGAAAGGGCAGGAGAGGCTCTATTGTGGAGGGGTCAGGAGCAGGGCCCCTGGAGTCCCAGTGGATGGGTTCAAATCCTCTGTGCCTTCCTTCCTGCACGCCTGTAGCTAAGCTCCTAACCTCAATGAACCTTAGCTTCCATCTCATGGGGTGAGGTAAGGATTCAGTGAAATGATTCATGAAAAAAATGCTTATCATGGTGTCTGGCACACTGCAAAGGCTCAGCAGATGTCGGGATCGATATCAGTATTCTTTCCTGCCAGTACCAGCCAAAAAGAGTGGGCAGGAAAGGGGCTGCAGGAGGTGATTCATCCCTCAAGGCTTCTGAATGAGCAACAGGGATCATTGCAGCTTACCTTTGTCCTCACCTTGAAATCAGGGGCTGATTGCCTGGATGGTGCCAGGTTGGTACAAAATCAAGCATCCTCCCCCACACCACACAATTGGTATGGATTCCCATGACTGACAGGGACCCACAGGTCTAGTAGACATATCATGTGGGTCACCGGACATCCAAGAAGGTGCTGGCTGCACTCAGCCTGCCCTGGGGATGTGGGTTTGATGACCTCAGATCAGGGTCACACATCATGGGGGGAAGTGCTGATGGTGTAAAAATACACTGTGCCACTTTACAGGGAGTCCACGCTTGGCATGGAGATGCCCACAAAAGGAACCCCCTTACTCATGACCTTTTCAGCCACATCCTTCCTGAGAGCACACCCTCCATGCTGAGCTGCCTGAGCTGGAGTTTTAACACACTCACCAGACTGGGAGCTCTGCCTGGGCCCAGGAGTGCTGGCCTCTCTGGTTTGGCAGACACCTGCTCAGGGCCTGGCCAGAGGTAAACTGGAGAAAGATCTGTTGGACATAAGCCCCTAAATCCCCCTTACCATCCTGGCTCTTATCTACTAGAAATCTCAGCATTTCTGCATTAAGCCTTAACATGCAAATGTACCTGGAAGGGGAACCCACCAGGCTCTGCTTGTGTTTGAGAGAGCTCATCAAGTGTTGTCATTTGTGTTGCCACAAGCGTTTCTTGAATGCTCATGTGTCAGGTACTGCCTTCCTCCACATTTGGAAAGATGGGGGAAGTATGAGACTATAATGGTCAATTTCGATTTTCCACTTGATTGGATTAAGAGTTGCAGATGATTGAGAGGCTTATGGGCCTGTCAATGAGGGTGTGTCTAGGAATGATTGAAGTGTGCGATAGCCACCTGAAATGGAGACCCTCCCTAAGTCTGGGCAGCACCATCCAGTAGGATGGTGGCTTGGATGGAATAAAAATTGGAAGAACCAGGAAGCAACAGCAAATGCAACTCCACTCTTCTTGAAGGGATTCTTGATTGCTGCTGAGGTCATCTGAGGATATTGGAAACTTGCTTCTTCCCTCTTGACGAAACAGACTCTGCCAGTGATTCTCCAGAAGGTTTAGGTCTTGGACTAGGGTAGCACTATTGATCCCTCTTGTTCTAGGGCTTCAGCCTCTTGGACGGCCTAGCTACTAGTTCCCCCAGCTCTCCAGGCTACAGACAGCGGTTGTGGACTATCCAGCTTCTGGTCACGTAAGCCAATCTAATAAATTCCCTTTTTATAATTATACTTCCTGTGAATTCTGTTCCTCTACAGAACCCTGACTAGAGAACACTTATGAAGACTCAGAAGGGGAACAGAATGAAGGGTGCGGCATGGAACTATCCAGAACTGGGGGGGGGTGCCCCTCAGCAAATATTACATAAAGTTCAATAGACTTTATACTTTTTTTCCCCAAATGTCACCATGGAATTAACAGAACTCTCTCCTGGGTTACTGGGAATGCATCTTTTCTGCATCCATCACAGCAAACCTTGAGGTTGGAAAGAAAACCTTTCATTTGGTGAATGATTGTGTAGGAGTATTACGGAGTCAAGGGAGAAGACAATGAAGATCTATGAGAAGAAACAGTGTGGAAGTTGGAATATCTTCAATAAAATAATTGCAAGTCAATATTTCAGGGTAGTTTAATTTCCTATGGCATTTTAATGACCAATAAAGAAGATATAAAAATGTCATTTGTAGAGAAACTCTAACATTTTTGTTTTCCTGGTTATTTTAACAGATCAATTGGAACATACAATATGATTTTCAAAATAATTTTTTTTTTAACCAAACACTATAATCACTCATGCTACAGATCTGTGTAGTTACTGCTTATCACGCAGTCAAGATAGAAGTGAATAGAAGTTAAACAGGAAGAGAACTCTACTCTTTTCCCTTCTGATAATAAGGTAAGAAACCTTGTAAGCTCCAAGCCTAGTCATTTTCCCATTCTGTTTGCTTTGACTGATTTTCAACAGAAAGTTGCAATGTTTCCATTCTCAGGTACTCGGATGATATTGATGAAGACACATGAGGGACCCTTGGGGTTCTAGGAGGTGAGGGGAAGCTTTTTAATCCATTAGCTCCCGTCTGCCTCTGTCCACCATCCAGAACCAACCCCAAGCCTTCCAGCTGAAGTGAAGTTTCATGGGATGGGTAGGAAAGAGGACTCAACCTCAGGCCCAGATGGACCCAGTACTCCAAGGGTGGGAGGGGCTGTGGCCAGGGCACCCAGCTGAGCTGATAGCTCTGGCTCCTGCAGTCTCATCCTACTTATCTCACACACCCTCCTCCTGCACTCAGATCAGCCCCAGGGATTTTTACAGTCGGACTTCTGACGCCAGTAGCATTGCAAATGCAGAATTGGGCTTCTCAGCAAGGACTTCTGGTTTGTCAAATTCAATCACCTAAAAGAGAAGAAGAAATGAAATTAAAAAAAAAAAAAAATCACCCACCATAATGCCCAAACTACTGAAGGCTTTGGGGAGGTGACGCCAACCACAGCTTTCTGCACCTTCCCATTTTCCATGACCAGGACACGGTCGCAGTTGAGAACAGTGTTGAGGCGGTGGGCGATGGTCAACACCGTGCAGCCTTTGAAGGCATCTTTGATGGTACTCTGAACGAGGGTGTCTGTCTTGGAGTCCATAGAGGCGGTGGCTTCATCCAGGAGAATGATCTGTCAAGGAAGAAACACTGTAAAAATCATGCTAAGCCAAAGCTGTGCCAAGGGGGAAATTTACAGTCTCAGCTCTAAAAGCACCCATTTTTTAAAAAAATTACAAAAGAAAAGAGAAAGAACAGTCAAATCACACCCACTTCACCTTCCTTAGAGAGGCTTGCTGGAGGAACAAGACTGTATGTTCACCAGCCTCCTTTTTTTAATGGTGTATTCTAATGTTACAAATATGTAGAAAGAAACCTTGAATTCATCCCATTTATTAATTCTTGATTTTAATTCTTGCGCTATAGGAGTCTTATTAAGGAATCGGGGCCTAATGCCACATGATGGAGATTAGGGCCTACTTTTTCTTCTATTAGACGCAGGGTCTCTGGTTTAATTCCTAGGTCCTTGATCCACTTTGCGTTGAGTTTTGTGCATGGTGAGAGACAGGGGTTAATTTCATTTTGTTGCATATGGGATTCAAACTAAAAAGCTTCTTAGCAAAATAAACGGAGTGAATAGAGAGCCTACATCTTGGGAGCAAATTTTTACCACTTGTACATCAGATAGAACATTAATCTCTAGGGTATACAGAGAACTCAAAAAGCTAAACACCAAAATAACCCATTCAATAAATGGGCCAAGAAAATGAGCAGACACTTCTCAGAAGAGGATATATAATCAATCAACAAATATATGAAAAAATGTTCAACATATCTAGCAGCTATTATGAATACAAACAACCTTAAGTGTTGGTGAGGATGTGGGCGAAAAGTCACACTCATACATTGCTGGTGGGACAGCAAATTGGTGCAGCCAATATGGAAAGCAGTATGGGAATGGAACCACCATTTGACCCAGCTATCCCTCTCCTCTGTTTATACCCAAAGGACTTAAAAACAGCATACTACAGGGACACAGCCACATCAATGTTTATAGCAGCACAATTCACAATAGCTAAACTGTGCAGCCAACCTAGATGCCCTTCAGTAGATGAATGGATAAAGAAAATGTGGTATATATACACAATGGAATATTATTCAGCATTAAAATAGAATAAAATCATGGCATTTGCAGGTAAATGGATGGAGTTGGAGAATATAATGCTAAGTGAAGTTGGCTAATCCCAAAAAAACAAATGTTGAATGTTTTCTCTGATATAAGGAGGCTGATTCATAGTAGGGTTTGAGAAGGGGAGCATGGGAGGAGTAGATGAACTCTAGATAGGGCAAAAGTGGGAGGGGAAGGGAGGGGTGTGGGGATAGGAAAGATGGTAGAATGAGATGGACATCATTACCCTAAGTACATGTATGAAGACATAAACCATGTGACTCTACATTGTGTGCAACCAGAGATATGAAAAATTGTCCTCTCTATGTGTGATATGAATTGTAATGCATTCTGGCGTCAAATATAACAAATTAGAATAAAAATTTTTTAAAAAAAGGAACCTTGAAGAGACCTTCAGCAAACCAGCACGGGGTATAAAAACAACACTTACATACATTTGCTACTGCTGCTATAGCAAATGACCACAAACTTCGGGGCTTAAAATGACAATAAATATATCATCTTATAGTTTTAGAAGCCAACAATCCCCCCAAATCAAGATGTAATCAGGGCTGCATTCCTCTAGCAGACTCCTATCCAGATTCTAGAGGCCACCTGCATTCTTTAGCCCATGGTCCCTTCCTAGAATCACACCTCCTTCTCTCTTTGACTCTCCTTCTTGCTTCTTATAAAGACTTGTGAATAGACTAGGCCCAATGAGATACAGGAAAATCTCTCCATCTTAAGATCCTGAACTTAAGCCTGTCTTCAAAGTTTTTTCTGCCATGTAAATGAACATATTTTACATGTCTGGGGTATCATGACATGCACATACTTCTTTTTTTTTTTTTTTTTCCTTTTGTAGAGGGAGCATTACTCTGCTTACCACAGCACTGATTTGATTTTACAAATTAGAGAGCTTAAATTCAACTCCCACCTCTTCTGGACCTTGGTCTAGTTACTTCTCCATGGTTCCATTCTCTCATGGGAAGGGGAGTTAGCTTTATTATGAGACAGAAATGTAAAGACACAGAAGCACTTAGCATGAGCACTGCCATAGGAGGCACCAAGCAGTCCTGGCTGCCTTTCCCCTGCCACCAGCACATCTACAGAATACACACGTGTGTCCCACCCTTGATGAGGAATCAGAGTGGGATTTCCTAAACAATGGCATTCTCCAAATCAGTAAGCAAGTCACTTAAAGCAAGTAGCTAAGTCACTTAAAAAAAAAAAAAAAATGGGAATGCGTTTTACAAATTGTGAATGCTAGCATTCTGTTGGCCTTCTTGAGTGTCCTGGGTACTGTTTCTGAGGACTCAGAATTGTTCGGGGACAAAGGGAAAAAGTTGAGAGACAGATTTTTCAAACTCAAACCACTTAGGGGAACAGAGAGAATACCTAAGCAAGACCTCCTGGTGGGGCAGCCTAGGGGAGGAAGATGCTACTGCTGAAAATGGCTATTATTTTTCAATTTTTACCCCTCACAACTTTGTCTTAAGAAAAAGTGATCAGTTTTTAAATGGCTCAATTGCTCTGTCTTTGCTGAAAGACAAACGCCGGGCCCCGTCTCCTGGATTGAGCTGCACTGCAGGAAATATCCAAAATTTGACCAATCCATTTTCCGTGCTGTTTCCTTACTTTTGAATTACGAAGAAGGGCTCGGGCCATACAAAGCAGCTGACGTTCCCCTACTGAGAAGTTTTCCCCATTTTCTGTGACTTCTGCTTGTAATTTTTCCGGGAGTTTCATTATCTATAAAACATAGAAAATGCCACATTTATGCTGATGATCTATAAAATTGTCCTGAATCGTCTGTATTGATTGCCCCCTTCTCTTGCATTTATCAGCTTGCTTTATTTTACTGTAGAAAAGAAAGTGCAAAACAACAATCATTTCAATATTGCAAACAGGCACCAGGGAAAGACCAGGGAGGAGGCGGACATTAATAATATAAAATCACAGCGTGACTCATAGAACCCCGTAGACAACTCACCAAAAGAGTACAAATGATGCACAGACGGTTCCAGAGAACACACAAACAAAGAGAAATGGCTTTTAGGGAGGCTACTGTGGGACAGGAACATTTGGGGCTGACAGGGTCATGGGCAAGGGCTGATTTATTCAGTGCAAAAAGCCAGAGTGACTTTGAGAGATGCTCATGCTGGCACCATGTGGCTTCACAGGCAGGATACTCACCTGCCGACCCCACCTGAGACTGCAGCTCTGACGGGGAGGCTCCCTGATCACAGATGACTCAGTCTCCTCAAACCAGCCGTATTTGTCATTCCCAGGACAGGCCATACCCCCTTATCTTCCTGTGGCTTATCTGTCCTGATAAATAAATGAGGCCACTGGCCTCATAATAAGGCACAACTCCCCTTCTAAAATCAGCTGGACTTGGGTTCATGTCTCTATTCTGCTACTCACTGACCTGGACATGTCTCTTCCTTGAGCTTTAATTTCTGCATCCCTAAATTGAGGGGTAAGAGCACCAACCTCAGAGAGCTGTTGCAAGGACTGAGTGAGGTCGATGCTTGTAGGACACTTAACTGGATCATTGCAGAACCATAATAAAAGTGCCTATGGCTGCTT
Organism: Marmota marmota marmota; assembly: GCF_001458135.2. Taxonomy (NCBI): domain Eukaryota; kingdom Metazoa; phylum Chordata; class Mammalia; order Rodentia; family Sciuridae; genus Marmota; species Marmota marmota. Next base: position 29,207,260 of record NW_026000221.1, on the reverse strand, counting down.
TTTATTTAAAAAAGAAAAAGAGCAAATAAGGATTGTATTCTACTGACGTATGTGGCATCCACAGAATAAACCTGGCCTAGTGCTGTTCCAAGTGCTCATCAAATTTAAACCTGGACCAGGTATCTGGGGGGACTGAGACTGGGAAATGGACTCATCCTGAACTGTCCCAGAAACCTACTGTGTCTTTCATGAATGTTCTCTCCAGAACCTGCCAGAGCATCTCATCGGTGTGACTCTCAAAGGGATCCAAGTTGTACCTGCAACAAAGGAGAAGAGAGGGAGCTGGATTTCCTAGGGTGAGAGAATGGGGGTTGGGGGGTCCTTCCAAAGACAAGAACATGGGGAAGGAGTGGGATGCTGGAAGGAGCCGTGGGCCAAGGAATGCAGGTGGCCTCTAGAAGCTGGAAAAGACAAAGTAATGGTTTCTTTGTGGGACAGGTAGGGAAGAACAGGAGGGGGCAGGTGTGGAGCCTGCAGCTCCAAGAACCGTGCTCAGCCCTGGCCATGATACCAAACACCCACAACTCTGCAATGAATCAGAGACCACTGAGGCAGACGGAAATGCGAAGCCCTGCAGAGAGGAAGGCACAACACTTGGCCTCTCCATGTCACTGGGCAGCAAAGTAGGTTTGACCTTCCATAAATTCTTGGCAAACAGAGAGATAAAGCCAGTAACTCAAGCTGGCATTCCAAATTTGCTCAGCCTTCAGAGGCCAGAAGTACCTCTGCAGCTCCCAGGACCTTGCACAGGGTTGAGCATCTCATAGGCAGGATGTAAGTCTAGTGTTTCAAGATGTATTTCTCCTACAAGCCACGCTATAGGCCTCATTCGGTGCTCCATTTGAGGGAATGTCCCTCTCACTGGGACCAACTGAGAAGCTGCGGTTTCCTTCTCATGCTTTGACCTCAGATCCTGGGCCCGTGGAAATTGCAATCCTGCTGTTCTTTTACTTGAACAGCTTCTGCTTGCTCTTTAGTAGGAACAGATTAATGCACTTCCAAGAGATGGCTTCACATGTAAGGCTACCATCCATCTATTCCATTATGCACTCTGGGGTATCTTTGAAAGTGGCCATTACTAAGCCAGATGAAATGCCGGGATACAGGCATAAAATAAGTTTGTCCAGGGCCAACCGGGATATCTGCTCACCCTACATATCAAAGCATCTTGCTTATTAATAATGTAGTTTCTGAAATGCAAAGCTCATGGCTCTCTTCCCCATCTCCTTCGAAGGCTTTACTCAAAAAAAAAAAAAAAAACAAAAAAAAAAAACAGGTACCAACAGCCCATGGAGATGCTGCCTCCCTGAGACAGGACAGCCCCAGGCCAGTCAAGCCCTGGGGACTGTAGGTCTGGTTTCACTATCCAAAAATAGGAATGCAGGATGATCAAAAACAGCTACCTTACTGTACCTACAAACAGGACAGGATCCTGGGGGATCACGGTCAGCTTGGTTCGGAGGTCTTCCAAACTGATGGTACAGATATCCACCTCATCGATGAGGATCGTGCCGCCCGCTGGCTCCACCAGACGGAACAAGGCCATTCCCAGTGACGACTTTCCTGGGAACAGTAAAAGCCACAATAACAAATCCAACATTCGTTTGTGCTTCCATCATACCCCGGCATTTAATTAAAGGAATTTTTAGTGCAACGAAAATGACTCTGTGTAGATGACTGTGCGGGCAGAAATTCCTCACTTGGGGGGAGGGGGGGAGCGGAAGCCTTGTCACCGTTAACCTGCCCGTCCTCGCAGGGGCCTTTAGCACACGAGTCATCCTCTGAGCCTCATTTCACCAGAATGAATCTCATTTAGTTAATATAAAAACGGATGTGTGGTTGCTTCCAACTCACACAACCATTTAACCTGAAGTCCTAATTTACCAGTAAATAGATGTGAGGGGAAATTACAGCCGATCCAACACACATACCCTTCTCTCTCTGGTGTGGCCTAACACATTCAAGGCAGATTCAAGGAAAACAGCCTGAAAGAAACAAAAGCAGGGCTTGTCCTCACCAGAACCTGTTCTTCCAACGATCCCAACTGTCTGCCCACTTTCTATGTTTAGGTTCAGTCCGTTGAGAACAAGGGGAGTGTTGTCTCTGTATCTCATCTGATAGTCTCTGAAGGTTATCTCCCCGTGACTGGGCCAGTCCTTGGGACAGGCCCCCACTTTGAGGGGATGAGTGCTTTCGGGAACACAGGTCTGAAAAGCAGAATAACCAACGACAGGTTAATAACTATTCATTTCCCCATTTGTTTAACTCATTCCTTCCTCTAACTCTAGGTTCTGGTATTCGTGGTGGTGAAGTTGACCCATAAGAACCCTGGTCTCAAAAAAGCTCATGTTCCAGTGGGGACGTCAGATAATGAACAAGAAAAGCAATTAGAGATGCAGACAATAAAACAGAGCATTGGAACAGCCTATGGACTTGTGGGGTGGGCAGAGGAGAGGGAAGTAGGAGTATTTGAGGGCTGAAGAAAAAGTCTATGTGACATTGGAGCTGAGACCAAGAAATGCTGAGAAGATTCCAGTTCAGGGCCTTCTAGACAGAGGGGGCCAGAACCAACTTGGGTACTTTGAGGAATAGAAAGTCATGGGGCTGTACTGCTTAAGGAACAAGGGGAGCGTGACACGGGGGAACAAGCAGGGACAGCTCACACTGGGCCCCCGTGGACCTGGGCAATGTCAGCAGTGTGACCTTGAAGCTGTGGCAAATCCAGGCTGAGACTTGAGATTTGCAGAATTCAATCAGATACGATTTCAGTATCTACCAGAGCTATCAGGGTACTAGAAGTGAAAAGACAAGAATGCAGGATGTCCAGTTCAGTGGTCTTTAGAGTCAAATGGAAAAGGCATGTAAGTTTCCTTCCTGAGAGTTGAAGAAATGCAAAGTCTAACGAAGGAGATCAGTTTAAGATTATATGACCATTATAAGACCAACCCCTCCTTTTAAGTTTTAAAGTTCCCTATTAACAACTAGAATTAGGGATCCCATATGCCCTGTCAGGGTGACTGACCAGCCCAGAAAAATTTCAATTAGCTGAAGAAATAATTGCTTTCTTACTATTTTTAAGCCTTGGAAGATGTAGAATTAAGAATAAAAATATTTAAGAGAAGAATAGCTGGGCTTGGTGGCACACACCTGTAACTCCAGTTATTCAGAAGGCTAAGGCAGGAGGATCCCAAGTTCAAGATCAACCTCAGCAACTTAACAAAAATGAGATCTGATCTCAACAACAACAAGAAAGTAAAATAAAAAGGGATGGGGGTGTGGCTCAGTGTTGCAATGTCCCTGGGTTCAATCCTTCAGAAAGGAGAGAAAGAGAGAGAAGGGGGAGGGAGCAATACTGTAATCATATATTTAGTTTAAGAAATCTGCATACTTTGTGTTCAAGTATTTATAATATGTATAGAATTAGGCTTTGTGATTCTAATTCAAAATATAAAATTGAATAATTGATTTAAACACAATTTTAAGTTAAAAGCTTTCTGTTTATACACGGCCTTGGAACTGTCACGAGAACCTAAAGCTCACCATATTTACAAGTTTAATTTATTAGATTTATACAAACTCAGGAAGGCTTGTTTGTTAAATCACATTATTGAGGTACTTAAAAGGAAATTGAATGTATTAAATTTTAAAATGCAGTTTAAAATGTTTTAAGTGTTTAATTAAGTTTGTAAGTGGGACCAAACACTGTTCAAAGGCCCTTAAAAAGAGATTGCTAGGATCGCTTAGACTTCTTTTCAAAAGAATAACAGCACTAAAACAGGGTCCTCCATCTGAAATTGGTAATGGCTTCTTCGTGCTGAGTGGGGGTTGGGGGAGGGGGACTCCAACCCCCTACGGGGCCGAAGAAGATGGGAGTGGAAATGGCCTTTGTCTCCCTGCCTCTTCTCCTGAAAGTTCTGCTAATTTTCAGGAATTTCCGAGGTAGAATCTTTGAAGCAGTTAAGTTTCTCTTGCCTTCCTTTAAAGCTGACTTTGTGCTAAGTACATTAGCCCACACCTGCAATTCCAGCATCTCTGGAGGCTGAGGCAGGAGGATTGCAAGTTCCAGGCCAGCCTCAGCAATGAAATGAGGCTCTAAGCAACTTAGTAAGACTCTGTCTCAATAAAAAAATAAAATAAAATAAAAAGGGCTGGGGATATGGCTCAGTAGTAAAGTATCCCTGAGGTCAATCCTCAGTGCCAAAAACAAAAAAACAAAAAAAAAGAAGTTGGCTTTGAATAAAACCAACTTTCCTACCAATTTGACTCCAAATATTTCTGGAGCAGGGAGTGTTATACAGCCAGTCTCTTTCCTCCCAGGGGTTGGTACAGCTGCCCAGTAAGAGCAGCTGTGAATTGAACAGAAAAACTCTCAAAGAGAAGTGAAGCTGTTTTTATTTTTCAATTTACAACTTTAATCAAATATTAATTTTTAGAAACCAAAATGAGCCACTGAATTGTCTTTCCTGAGTATATAAACCACCTATAAAGAATTTTTTATTTTATAGAAAAAGCCTCACATTCAACACCAAGGACTTCGGTTTGTATTATAAATAGAGGTTTAAAGAAGAGGGGTGACTGGTCAGATTTGACTTTTTAAAAAGATCCCTTTCACATCAAAAAAAAAAAAAAAAAAAGATTAAATACCCGCCTACTCCTGTCCCTTCTCATTCACACACTGGTTTCTTACCATAATGTACTCCCTTAGCAGCTCCACGGAGGTGAACTTGGCCTGGGTCTCTGTTCCTGTCCGCACGCACACTTGGAGCAATCCGCTTAGCTATTGCAAAGGAGCAAGCAGTCGCCGTTAGAGGCCTTTCCTCCTCTGGGTTCTGCTCTCCCACCTTTCAGGGCTGCCCTTGAGGATCACCACCCCCTTTCTCACTCAGGGCCAGATGCACAGGAGGCCTGCATTCCCAGCCAGGCACCCCAAAGTGGAGATATATTCCTGTCGGGTTCTTTTGCCTTTTAACACTTCCTCTATGTCTGGAAACAAATGGTGTTTACATTTTCCCTGGCACTCCAGATGGCGGGAATCATCCCACCACCACGGCACCACTTTATCACTCCCCTTTCTGTCTGAGCAGTGGGGACCTGCCGTCCAGTGGGAATGCTCCCTGGGGGCAGAACTGCTGGGTATCGCTTCTCACAGCACCTGGATGGGCTCTCCATCAAGGCCCCCTCCCCACTCTCCGCCCAACGCCAAGAAGGAATTGAAAGCTCAGCCACCACCGGAGACCACTAAACCATCTAGCCCATCTGCCCGCTTTACACATGAGACAATCATGTATTAAAATAAAAAAAATCATGTAGGGCAGAGGGATGGCTTGATAAGATGACCCACTTGAGGCCAGGATATCCCAGAAGGCTACCCTGAGATTTAGGGCTAACAGTGTTTTAGGATGAAGGATGCCCCCTCCCCCACCTGCCTAAGATATGTCCATATCCAAATTCCTGGAACCTGTGAAAGTTACCTCATTGGAAATAGGTCCTTTGCAGATATAATTAGGATCTTGAGAACATCCTGGATTACCTGGATGGACCCTAAAGCTAGTGACAGGTATCTTTACAAGAGACGGGATAAGTCACAGAGCAGAAAAGGGGATAGGCAGGCAAAGGCCGGAGTTAGAGTGAGGCAGTTGTAAGTCAAAGAATGCCAGCAGCCACCAGCAGCCTGGCCAGACCAGAAACAGCCTCCCCTGGAGCCTCAGAGGGATCACAGCCTTGCCAACACCTTGCTTGTGGACATCTGACCTTCCAAAGCGTGAGAGAATAAGTTTCTCTTTTTTTAAGTCACCAAGCTCGGGGTAATTTGTTGCAGCAGCCTTAGCACACACAGGGTGTAGGCAGTGAACCCAGAAAGTATGGAGGGGATGGGTGACATAGGAAGACTGGGAAGGCAGCCAATCCCAGGTGTGTGTTCATGAGAGGTCAGGGCAGCAGGCAACTGGGATTGGGTTGCACTGGGACACCATAGGGGCCACACCACAGAGTTGTTCCATGCCAGGGCAAGGAGTCATCCCTCAGTATCCTTGAGGGGCTGATTCCAGGGCACCACCACCATCACCCTTGGCAGATACGGAAATCCAAAGAGGCTCAAGATCTTTACATGAAATGGCATCATATTTGCATCTTACCTATGTACCTCCCCCAAAGAGTCTAAGTCACCTCTAGATTACCTCTAATATCTAACACAATGTAAACATTATGTAAAGGGCTGTCACACTGTATTTAGGGAATAGTGTCAAGAAAACTAGTTTACATGTTCAGTAGCGACACAGTAATTTTTTTTTCCTGAATATTTTCATTCTGCAGGTGGTTGAATCTGTGATGTGGAACATGTGGATTCTGAGGGTTAATGTATCCACTAACTCCCTTCAGTCACTGCTGAGGCTGTGAGAACCCCATCCCTTACATCTCCAGCTGTGCCCCTGGGCTTAGCCTAGCAGGAAAGAGTTAGAGGCAGGACCAGTCTTCTCTCATGACACACATAGATGACACACATTTATTAAGCAATAGTGATGGGCCCAGTACTGGTCAGGGGGCTGGTTTTCCCAGGTTGAACGTGATAGACAAGACCCTGCACTCGTGGGCTTACATTCTAATGGACTGGCAGGTGGAAATTTCAGGAACCATAAGAACAGGGTATTGATAAAATAGGAAGCTTTGGGTGACTGGCTAAGCCTAAGGTTGGGGAACTAGCCTACAGTGGGCAGGGAGGACTAGGTGAGCTGAGGTCTTTATGAGGAGATGTCCACCAGGCAAACCTCAGGTGAGAAAGCTCTGGAAAGCAGCAAGCGACCCTCACAGAAGAAAGCCGTGGAGCCCAAGCAGGTGAATGCAGTAGGAAGAGCAGTGGCTGCAGACCCTCACAGGCCTCCGTTGCACCTACCTCCCTGCTCAACACAGGCCAGGGCTTCCCATTTCTCTTAGAGCAATGGCTCTCAACCTGGGTGATTATGCCCCCAGGGGACATTTGGCAATGTCTAGAGACATTTTTGGTTGTTCCAACCTGGGGGGAACATATTGGCATCTAATAGGTAGAGGCCAGGGAGGCTGTTGAACATCCTCAGGTACACAGGACAGCCCCACAGGAAAAGCATTATCTGCCGGGCATGCTGGCACCCAATAATCCCAGTGGATTGGGAGGCTGAGGCAGGAGGATCACGGGTTCAATGCCAGCCTCGGCAATCTAGCAAGGCCCTAAGCAACTCTGCGAGACCCTGCCTCTAAATAAAATACAAAACGGGCTGGGGATATGACTCTGTTGTTAAGCACCCCGGGGGCTCAAACCCCAGTACCAAAAAAAAGAAAAAGCATTATCTCACCCAAATGCATATTAGAATACAGGTAACACCCCTTCCCTGACTTACAAAGCCACACATTCTACCCCTGCCAACTCTTACCACTTTGCTTAGGCCACTCAGTCTTTTTCAGACTCTCAAACACACCAAGCTCAGGCCCCCAGGCCTTTCCCCGGCTCCTCTGCCTGCTGCACCCTTCCTCCCAGTCTCCTGTGGCTTGTTCTTTTTTGTTCTGGTCTCAGCTCGGAAGTCACCCCCCAGCAGAGGCCTCCTCAGGCTTTTGGTTGTAATGTTGCTCCCTCTTCCCCCATCGCTGTACCCCACTTTGTTATCTTCACTGCACTTCCTGAACCCTTATTGGTTATTTACCACCATATTTATTCCAGCTCTGCACTAGAATGTCAGCCCCATGAGGGCAGGACGGTCAGATTGTTTGCTGCTAAATCCACAACAACCAGTAGAGTTCCTGGCTCACAGCAGCTGCTCAGGGGAGAGCTGGCAAATGAACCAACTGATCCTTTTCCTTGACAGAGGCACATTTCATTAAGGACAGGAGAAGTATGATCTCCCAAGGGCTTGGGCAGCCCACCCAGGTTTAGAATGTCCACATCAGCACAGAACTGGCCCCAGTAGGTGGCTCTTCTCCTCCACCATGGGAGGGGACGTTACTTTACATTGGCTTTCTTGCTCTGTGGTGTTTCCTGCCAATTTTTCATCCGTCCTCTGTTCTCAAGTGAAGCTCTGTCGTTTCGTTTCTGTGTTCTCCAAAGGGGTCTAATGCTGGAAAAGCCCCAGAGCCAGCTGGAGAAGCCATCCCATAAACCTCAATGTGTGCAAATTCTTCTCTGACCCCTACAGGAACGTTTGGAAACAATTTTACCGAGAGCCAATGATATTGCCCAAAAGCATGACCTTAGATGGGGCAAGCTGTTTTACTTGGACCAATTAAGGGAACCGTTCAACATCATCTGTTTGATTTTTTTTTCACTAGGCAGCAACAAATGAAAGCATCCATCCATGAGGGAAATTGGCTACCCAAGGAAAAATTCATTATTTTCCTTATCTTAAGAGTATAGAAGATATATTTTTGTTCCTCCTCTTTCCCAAATAACACTTAGAATGATATCAGAAAAATTTCTCCAAAAAAGAATAGACCCTTAACAGCAAGGGGATTGGAAAGAGATGAAATTGAATGAGAGAGTTACAAATTTCTGCAAGTTGGAAAGAGGATGAGAACCTTTTGATAAAATAGAAGCAGAATGGGCTAAAGGGATTTAAAGAGCCTTCTGTCTAGCAGAACCTGGAGAGCCTCCAGGTGTGAGGAGGAGCCCACAAAGAGGTTGTCAAATTCACAGTCTGTCTACAGAGACTCCTACTGGACCCATTTATTCACTTCCCTCTTCCAACCAGAAGTAGTGATACACCGTATCCCTAGGCACAGGTTATGAACACATGTATATACACACACAATTTCCCCTCTAAAGAAACTGAACTGACTACCTGGGGCTCCAGGAATCGTACCTAGATTAAAATTCCCTTTTAATTCTAGCATGTGGGTGTCTAACGGCCAGCTCTCTGGGTGCTTTCCTGCAGTGCTGCACCCAGCCCACCCATAGTCAGGAAGCTTCCTATGAAGAGAGACCTAGGAAGAAATTCACAAGTGTCAAAGAAGCCCTGAAAACCCAACCCACCCATTCTCCCATGCTTAAATGGAAACAGAGCAGGAGACAGCTGAGCAAATCTAATGGCATGAAAGAGCAAGAACTGGATAAACAACAACAAAAAAAAAAAAAAAGAAAGAAAGAAAAAGAAAAAAAGTGACCCAGAAACAAACAGATATATATATATATAAGTCAAAGAAGAGGAAAGAGTCTAAGGGCGGTGGGGGGGGGCTCTAATAATATAAATGTCCTCAGAGAAATTTAAAACGCTTCATTGATTTAAAAAATTATTTTCTTGGAGGGGGAGGGGAGGGGAAGGGGGGAATGGAAGGACAGCAGAATAAAATAGACATTATTATTGCTGTGGGTATGACCAATGTAATTCTGCAACCTGTACACTCAGAAAAATGAGAAATTATATCCCTTCTGATTCAAATGTATGATATGTCAAGATCATTGTACCATCATGTGTAACTAATTAAAACAAATAAAAAATATAGAGAGAATAGATAAAAATTATTTTCTTAAAAACAGAAAGAATCAGAGCTTGTGAAAATTAAACATATGAATATATGATTGCCAATCTTAAAATTCAAAGGAATAAAAACAGATTTATTCTCAGAAAAAAAAAACCAAAAAGCAAGAACAGAAATTTTGAGATAAAAGAAACAGAAATTGATGCAGGAAATCTAATATGCAACCAATATACATGAGTCACAGGAAGAAAACAGAGAAAGGAAAGAAATTGTCAAAATGAAGGAGAAATTTCTCTGAATTGAAGGGAGATTTGACTTTAAAGTAAAAGAAGCCACAGCATCTAACAGAATATTTTAAAATGACCCATATTCTGAAACATTGTCCTGGAATTTCAAGTACCACTGGTAAGGACTACATTGGAAATGTTTCTTTTTTTTTTTTTTTTCAATTATTTAAATCGTACATTTTAAATTCCACTGAAAATGTATAGTTCCAGGTACCAGAATGAAAAGATAAAAGTACAAAATTAAATTGAATAATGGGGGTGGGGCATAAAGAAGTGTTTTATCTGGGTTCATTCCCACCCTCTACAAGTACACACTGGTTACCCTCTCCTGAAAAATGTGAAAAATCACTAGTGAAATATACTCATATTTATTATTGATTAATACGTTTTCTTTTTTTTTTTAATTTTTTATTGTGGGTTGTTCAAAACATTACAAATTTCTTGACATATCATATTCCACACTTTGATTCAAGTGGGTTATGAACTCCCACCTTCACCCCATACACAGATTGCAGAATCACATCAGTTACACATCCATTGATTTACATATTGCCATACTAGTGGGAAATGTTTCCAAAGAGGAAAATGGGAACCATATATCAAGGGACAAGTTCAAGAAGCATCAGACCTAGGTGGGTAGGCTTCAAATCCTGGCTTTCAGACATGACATGTATGGGATCTTAGCAAGTCTTTCTGGGTCTCAGTTTCCTCATCTTTAATATGGGGCTTACAGTAGTATCATCATGGGAGGTAAATGAATTAATTTATATAAAGCAAAGCAAATACCATGTGTTCACCTACTATTGTTGTTACTCAAAAGAAAATAAGCATCCAAGAAGATAAGCCAGTCATAGACACTGCCATGGCCCCTCCAGTATTTATTTCACAGCCCCCACTGAAGAGTAGCTATACAACTTCGTGGTGGCCTAAATCAATCATCCCAATCCCATTGAGCCACTAATTAGTTCTTGGATACCTAAATTAATCCAATAAGAGTAAAGCTCAGGATTTGTCCAGTGGTTAGGACAGGAAATATCTCCAGCCACAGACCCGAGAGGACGTTGATCACCATTGCATAACTATGAGGGAAGATATCACAGAAGGACAAAGACAAGAGCCGTGATCCAACTGTGCCTGAAGCCCACACAATTTCCCAACATTTTAATGATGCGAGCTACTAAACTCTCTTCACTGTGTTAAGCCCATTTGAGCTTTCTTTTGTGTCCAACCAAAAGCACCCTCCCTGATATGTTACCTGGATGATGTAAGACAGCGACAAGCCTTTGGACGAAGGACTGATTGAGGAGAAACTCAGGGTCACCAACAAGGCCACAACCAAGGTGACGATGTTCATGAGGATATCCATTCTTAAAGCAAACCACCTGAGAGCACAGTTAAAATACAGAAGGTGGCTGGAGTTTTCATCGTTTAGCATCTTAAACCTAAAATTAAGAAAATCAGACAAAACAAGAGGTCGGGTTATGCTTAGGTCACACAGACGAAGGATCAGGGCAACTGGAGGAATGAAGCCAGGGGCTCCTTACTCAAAGAGAAGCCCGTTCTCACACGGGAAAACTGAGCCTCTGTCCACCTTCTCTCTGCCACCACAGACATCTTTGATTTGCACATTTTTGAGAAATCCCATGTGGCGGTTGCCGGTGGTGCCAAGTGGGCTCTTTCTGTCTCTCCCCAGAGCTGGCGATTGGAACCCACAACTGAGAACAAAAGCTACTGAGAACTCACGTGGGGTGATCTACATAAGGGGTGTGGGGAGGGAGGTGTCGTGGAGGAGGCCACCTTTGAGGAGAATCAGTGTCTGTGATGATGGTGAAGGAGGCAGGGAGGGTGTCGGCCTGGCTCCCCTCCCCACTTCAGACAGACAGGATTCAAAATCATTGCTTAGAAAGCTGGGGGGGTCTCTTCAAGGACAGGAAACTGACATCTCGTACCCCTGCCCATGTCCACCGAGCCAAAGGGCTCACTGAGAGAGAAAGAGCACCAGGCAGAGTAACAGAGAGGTGACCCAGCAGAGCACAGGGGCCAGACCCACCCCTGGTGTTCCTCATTCCCCAGATGAAAGCAGGGTGCATCCTGCCCGTTCCTGCAGTTCCTGGAGTGGAGGGGGCGGCAGGAAGACGGCGTGTGAGTGGCAGGCTGGATGCAGCGTTCCTTCCAGCAGGAGGCAAAGGGGGAGCCGGTGGGAATGCTGTCAAGCAGCTCGCCAGCGGACCCAGCAAGCCTGACGTGGCCATCCTGGCAGAGCTGCTTGGGATTTGGTCCTGTTGGGACCCCACCCTGCCTTGGCTGCATCTGCCCAGTGAGCTGGGTCAGCAGGGCTGAGCCGCAGAGAAGGGCCCAGAGGCGGGCAGTCCCCTAGGAATGTCTATTTTCTGATCCCCTCCCAATTCCCCTGCACCAGCATCAGAGGACCAGGCTCAGAGAAAAGGGAGAGTGAGTTTAAAAGAAAAAGGAAAGACTGGGTGCTCCCTAACTGCAAATCTGTCTCCCCCAGGCCCCCCATCACTCACACACACACACACACACACACACACACACACACATACACACACGCAGCACAGCCTTGCCATGCCAAGTCTTGGGGGGAAAGAGAACCATGACTTGAGTTTCTGTACCACTGAATTTTTACGTAGACTGAAGTAACTATTAGAGACATAGATTTCTGGGCCACCGAGAGTTCCGTGACCTACTGAAAAGCGGGCTTCATCAGAACAATTGGTAGAAATTATCGGGGAGAAAAATGAAGACGTTTCAAAGTTTAAAGTCCTATGGAGTTTAGTTCCTCTATTGCCATGAATGTCTCGAGGCCATGCTAGTCCTCCCTGTTCTTATAGTCCCCTTGGGGATTCTACCTGGAAGCAACTCTGACCAGCCTTCGTGGACTCTTTCTGCCTCCATTCTAACTATTTTCCTCTAAACCTTAACCAAGATATTCCTCCAAACACCACAGTGTTTCTATTTCTCTGTGACAAATGCAATGCCCATCAGAAGCCCTCAGCCCTCTAAAAAGAAAGATGGGGAGAATGCGGAAGACCCCATCCGTCTAGTAGGGCTCAGCTCCCGAAGGGAGTCTCTGAGAAATCTTGAAGGAGAACCTGTGGGAAGACCAAGCTTGAGTCTGTTTTGTTTGTCAAGGGTGAAGAGATGCGCGGCTCTACAAACTTTTCTCATGATCAGGACATGGAAAGGGTCTACCTGTGAGGCAGGACTCGGCAAACGATGTCAAACCTTGACATCAGGTCAAATTAGGCACAGGACCAGCTGCCGACTGAACCCAGGACAAACCGTCAAGTCCAGTCTATTGAGATCCTGGGCAGCCAGATGGAGAGACAGTGAGAGGGAGAAAGAGTTAGACCCAAGCATCAAAAGGGTGTGTTAGCTTTTTAAGGAAGGAAAAGGTAGGAAAGAAAAAAAAAAAAGTCTATGTTATAGAAGTTGCTTGAGATTCATCAAAGTTCATTTTCATTTCTTCCTTTGGCCATAGCTGGACTGCATTCCTGGCATCCTGTGCAGTGAGGTGAGCCCATGGGACAGAGATCAGGTCAATGAATGTACAGAAATGTGGAGGATCCTCACCAGGGTTGAGCCATAAAAACACCTTCTATGGGGTCCACCACCCTCCTCTCTCCCCGTCTCTTCCTAAGGCCTGTGGAGCAGAAAAGCCTTAGATAGAAAGAGATTATGTGCCTAAATGTGGAACAGAATCCCCTTCTCCTGCCCCACGGAACCTTGTTAAATTGGTACTTGAGGAATAAATATATATTGTTAAGATCTCAAGTCGGAGCTAGGGAGGCTGAGGCAGGAGGATAGCAAATTCAAAGCCAGCCTCAGCAACCACGAGGTTCTAAGCAACTCAGCAAAACCCTGTCTCTAAATAAAATACAAAATAGGGCTGGGGGTGTGGCTCAGTGGTCATAATGTGGAGAGCCTACTGTGATTCATACATTTTTCTATGGTATTTTGAAGTTTGGAGCTGGAAGACTCCAGAGAAATTTACTAATCTAGTCCCCAAGTTTTAACAAGGAGCAAACTGATCTATCCACAAAATTAAAAGAAATGTGGCCTTTAAAAAATATTTTTACAAAGAACATGTAATAACATGAAAAATGGGATTTAAAATATGTAAGTTTAAAAAAGGCAATAAAATGATTATAAATATTTAAGAAAAAAATCTTGAAGGGTTGGGGATATGCTCAAGTGGTAGCACGCTTGCCTGGTGTGCATGAGGCACTGGGTTCTATCCTCAGTACCACATAAAAATAAAATAAAGATACTGTGTCCACCTAAAAAAACTAAAAAATAAATACTTTTTTTAAAAAAAGGACATTGTAATGTTATGTATAACTAAGTAAAACAAAAAATAATAATAATTGGGAAAAATCATTTAACATTTAGAGGCATGTTTAATAAAATTAGTCTTTTAAGTTAAAAAAAAAAGGAAAATCTTGAATAGAATCTTCTGATCCATGGTTAGATGTGCCACTGGCCTCCTAAACCTAATTGATTAGAATAAAAGAAAAGAAAGGAAGGAAATACAGGTTGAGTATTACTATCTGAAATCTTTAAGACCAGAAGTGTTTCAGATTAGGTTGTTTTTTTCCCCAGATTTTAGAATATTTACATAGACATAATGAGCTGTCTTGGGAACGAGACTCAAATCTAAACTAAATTCATTTTTGTTTGATATATGCCTTGTACACATAGCCTGTGGATAATTTTCATACAATACTTTTACTGTGTTTGTATGACTGTGACCCATTCCATGAGGTCAAGTGTGGAATTTTCCACTTATGTAGACACATCAAAAAGTTTTGTGCTCTGGACCATTGCAGATTTCAGATTTTCAGATTCGGGGTATTCAGCCTGTATATGAAAATGTGAACAGGGTCGGGGGTGGGGCCTATGAGCAACTTTTTCTTCTTTGTTTCTGTTTTCCTGTTTTCCTGAACTGAACACATTTTAGCCCTTCGAATGAAAAAACAAACAAACAAAAAAAAAAAAAACATAAGGTTGCATTCTGAGGTCATCCTGAATGAGTTCCCCTAATTCATATCTTTTGGGGCTCCAGATGCTGGGAATAGAGCCAGTTCTCTGAGAGTGTCCCTGCCCAGTTCCCAGCTCATCAGTCAGACCCCAGCAGTCCAGACTGCCCTTCTTAGAACCACAGAGGACATTTGTTCCTGCAACTTTCTTTTGGGGTCAGGCAGGAAGCAGGGAGACCTTGGGGCAGGGGCCCAGCCCAGGACTCACTTGTTGATGCAGTCTTCCTTTTTGTCATAGGCATGGATGACACCCAGACCCTGCATGGAGGAGGTGATGTGGGAAAACCAGGGTGACCGGCTGATGTTCTCCACCTTCTTGAGCTCCTGGACTCCTCGGTGGAAAATACTGTGAGGAAATCAAGAGGGGCCAAGAGAGCCACAGAGCGGGGTCTCAATGGGCTCGCCCTCGCACACAAAGCTCCAACCATGCACTCAATATGACAGTTAAGTCAGAGATGGTGCCATCTAAGTTAAGAGAATGCACCGCCTACCCTTCTTCTGTCAGAATGCCCTGTCTGGTTGTGTGAAAGACACACACCTGAAAAAGGTGAGCATGCGGTCCCTTCATTTGCTCTCACACCTAAGTGCTTCTTGTCGTGCCGCATAAGACATAATTCTAGTCTTTAAAGACCAGAACTTTTCATAAGGTTCAGCCCCTGAATATAAGCCGACCACTTTAGATGCTCAACTAGAGAAAAAAGCGATCTCTTCTATCTTGGAGCGAAACCTGGTTGTCACATGCCAATGTGTGGTCTTCTAAAGGCATTTTCAAAGACCATTTTGAACTAACATCAGGATAGCCTCGGGAGTTGACTTTAAAACCAACCCCCCACGGGATGCTTCCCTTTGCCTGGAAGCCCCAGGAAGCCGAGTGAGCAGGACACCAGTGGCCTTGGGCTTCCACATTAGCTGGCTGCTTATGAGAGAGAGTCTAATCCCGCCTCCAGACTCTCAGATAAAACTAACCCAGGGGAGCGAGGGAGGAACCTCATTAGCTCAGAACTCAAGTGAGTTGGATAAAAACATTTGGCTAATTCGGTCAGGGCCAGCTCTGGTCTGCCCTGTCTTTAAAGCAAGAAAGTATGGGTGCAGGGCAGAGAAAAACCTTATGCTAAGTCAATCAACACTATGAAGAGGACAGCAGACTAAAACAGGGATTACCAAAATGAACCCAAGTCCACGGAATCCACTGGAGGTAATGATATCCTTTCCTTTGTAAAGAACTTGCAGATATTTTTTTTTTATTTGATTGTCCCAATAAACACTTGAGGTTGGAGATTGTGGCCAGGTGTCCTTTCTCAGAGTCACAAGGGATACTTTAGGGAGAGCCTGGCTCTCCCAACTCCCAGGGTACTTCCCACCACACCAAGTTCCCATACAGGATGCCAAGTCCAGCTCCCCAGCCCCAGGGCCTCTCTACCCACATGTGCCATAATCCACTGACACCATCTATGAATTTGATCATTAAACTTCGACAATCCACAACCAAACACATAATTGTGACTACCCTAACCACCTCTCCTCCTATGTCCCCTGTATCTCCTCTTTGCACATAACTTCCCCCATCTGGGGTCATCCTTGGCTTCTCCCATCTTCCTAATGCCCCAAATTCCACCAGCCGTGTAACCCCAATGAGTCTACCTTACAAATGACTCTTGAATCCATCTTCTTTTCTCTTCCCTCTTTTGTGGCCTATGTCTGGTCCTTGTCAACTTACACTCTAAATCTCTAGCCTGCATTCAATTGCACTTTATTTTTAATTTACACAAATTTATAATCTAGTCATTTGATCCTCACAGCAACCCCCTCTGAAGCAGGAGAGGCATATATTCAGTTTGGAGATAAGAAAACTGAGCTTTGGAACATTTCTCAGGCTTCTCCAAGGTCCTCCAGCCACTTTGTAGCAAAGTTGAGACTCTGGTGCCATTTTTTTTCTGACTTTCAACCTTTTCCCCTCACTCAATGCCCACCATCTACGTGCTGCTAAGAGCCTCTGACCACCCCAGGAATAGGTGCAGCTGTATCCCCTGGGAGGCTGGGATCATTGCCACCCTCCTGCCATCCTCCAGGTGGGCAGGCAGAGCCTCGGCAGGAATCCCCAGTGCAAAGCAGGCTTTTCTGTAACTCTGCCAATGATTAGGATGCAGGTTATTTCTCAAAGTTCACAGCATAAGAATTGGCCTCCTCTCTCTATCTCTCTCTTGCCAGTAGCAGTAACGGCAGAGTCCAATGGTTAAGAACATAGCAGACAGACAGCAACCATGGTTACTAGTTTCCTGGCTTTGGACCAGTGACAATCTCCCAGTCATATCCACCTCTCAGGGTTGCTCTGAGGCTAAAATGCCAGATGTATCCAAAGCACTTAGCACCTGGTGTTTAGTAAGTGCTAAACATCAATGTGCTCTACCATCAGAGGGACCGTAAAGGCTCACTATCACCTGATACCCAGCCGTTATGCATATCAACTCTGTGTGTGTGTTTGTGTGTGTGTGTGTGTGTTTCTCCTTTTTAAATGGTGTGTAGACCTACCATAAAAGGATCAAGAAGATTATAGCAAGGACAGCCAGGACCAAAAGGACAGCAGGAAACACGGCAGCCAATATCATGAGAATAAACACCACCATAAAAAACTGCTGCAGAAAGTTCTCGGCATGAAACGGCAGCCTCACATCCAGCTCATCCATGTCTTTGGAAAAACGATTCATTAGCCTGCCAGTGGGAGTCGTGTCAAAGAAGCTCATTGGGCTCTTTAAGATCTGTGGATAAGAGCAGAGATTCAAACTGGGTTGGGGAGAGTGTGTGGCAAACCCTGGCCACTCTGCTGGGGCTGGAATTGTGAACTCAGGGCCTGGCCTTTTCCTGAGGGTACAACTCAGTGTGCCAGGTGATCTTGAGGTGGTGAGGATGGATGCTACTCATTTTTTTGTGGGCGTCAGGTGTGGGTGTGGGGAGATTCTGCCTCTGTGTGTGGCCTGCAGGTCAGGCTTCTGCAAATCTGGGATGCAGCCTGAGAGGAGAGAGGCTTGTGCCTTTGGAGGAAGAAGGGACGTTTTCCCTCCCTAGGGCCTTTAGAAGACAAGTTCCATTTTGCCTCTGTCCCCTCAAAGTGTGACCCACACCTGTACACTCTGGAAAGAACCCTCACAACCAAAGGCTATGGCAATGGAGTGTGAAGAGGGTGAGAAGTCCTTACTGTACTCAGGGCTAGCAGGAGCAGGAGATGCCCTCTTGGCCTGAATATTTCTGCTCCCTACCTCTACCTCGTCTAAGGGACCATGATGTACCAGTACAGTTCCCTGGAATTGACCTTCATGACTGGTAATTAGATATGTGGAAGAATCCTAGCTGTCTGCAATCTCCATGAGAACTGTTCTCCCCCAGGCCCCAGCACAGTGCCCAGCACAGAGGAGGGACCCAATAAGCCCTGTGAATAGTGGATGTGCCTGCGGCCCCTGGTAACTGTACCTTATCGAACACTTGGTCGTGTAGCAAGGAGGACGCCATCAGTGTGGTCTTGGTGAAGGTCAAGCCTTTTATAATGCCAAACGTCAGCACGAACACCATGCTGGCTGCATATACCCACTGGTACATGTGCTGCCCGATGTCTGCCAGGATATTGCCGATTTCACACGAGCTCTTGTTGCTGTGGGACCCACAGGTTATCTTTGAAGCAGAGCAAGAGAAGCACCATGAGTCAGTAAACTATTAAGAGAAGGGAAATTTTTCCAGAGAGAAGAAAACTAAAAAGAGGCACATAATCATGAAGAATGAGTCTGGTGGGTAAAATCAAATCAGCTCCCTCTGGGACCTAGGAGCTTAAAATGGTTCCTCCCCAAGGGGCACCTGACTTATGAGCATCAGACAGTCGGGGGGGGGGGAAACAAGGCAGATGAGCTAGGCGGGTACAGGTCAGCCATCCCAGAAGCTACCTGTGCCTCAGAGGACCAAAAGTGATGCTGAGCCAGCAAGATCTAGAAACAACAAGGAATCTGGATGCCGTGAGGGCTAGATGAGGACCAACTGGCCGGGCTGCCCAGGGATTTTTAGGGGCACTCAGAGGGGCTTCTTACAGTCTCTCCCCTTTTCTTTTCCCAGCGGCCAACTGTGAGGGTGCAGGTACACTACCCTGCGGGTTCCCTGGTTGGGGAGAGCGAACACAGAGGGCTCTCAGAGGATTTGAAGAAACTGTAGCTCCAAGTTGCCCAGGGAGAAGACAATTTCACCAGCATGTCCAGGGGGGAGGCCATCTTTCCCTCCTCCTCCTGAGAAACTGGCAGTTTCATTTTTCTTTGGGCTCTGTGCTAAAAGTCAAGAGTGCCTTTGGGGAGCAAACAAACATCTTTCTTCTAAATGCCATTCTGCTGATTACACTAATAGAGGAAATGTAAACCAGAGGTGGCTGATGGATGAACGCCTATAAAGGCAAAAGCAGCCCTGGGGAGTCAACTGATAAAAGGCCCAACTTGGAGGAGGGGTTTTCCTGGGCCTTAGGTTGAGCCCACAGCATTGAGGGATTGGGGCAGATGCAAGGGTCTGCCACCACTGCTGCCTGGCTCCATGGCCACCTGGGAAGGCACCCAGCCTAGGAGGTGGCTTCACTTCAACCCTATGCCTGAGGCTCTCCAAGGAAAGGGCTCTTTCTTGGGGAGAATACATATGTTCTAGGAGAATACATATGTTCCAGACATGACTCTCTATTTCTGCACAGTGCAGGTCACCCATGGGCCTCTTCCCTTGGGAATGGCCTCTGGAGGCTGCACCAAGCAGCCTCTCTCCTACCCAAACTTCCCCATGTCTGCGCACATTGGTTGTCATAGCAACAGAACTGTACCAACCAAAATGTAATCTCAGGGGATGGGCAGGCACCTTCAGAGCATTCCCTGGGGGTCAGGAAATCTTTGAAACCACTGGCCATCAGCCAGGAGAACTCCCAGCAAGCTCCAAGGAGATAAAACTTCTTAGTGCTTCCCTGGAGGGGCCCTGACCAAGGTAGAAGCCTTGGGGGTGGGACAGAAAAAAGGCTTCTGGTGGCCCTGTAGTATTTGTAGACTAAGTCTGACTTTTCCATGTCATGTCCCCTTCCTGCAGAGGCAAAGTTGGAGAGCAGAGCCATGAAGAACCTTCTGGCACCAGCAGTGTCTATGACAAGATGTCAGTTTCTCTCCAGAAGCTTCGTTGGCCCCCCACTGCCCCTCCTCAGAGAAAACTTAGAACAGAAGCTGCAGAACCTCCCTCTCCGGCATGCACTTGACCCCATTTGCTGTATTTGACTAGATGCCCTGCCTGTCTTAAAAAACTGAAGGGGGAACATGAATCATGAGGTGCAAGCAACCAATTTCAATTTCACAAAAAGGGGCAAAAGAACATAAATGAGCTCAGTGTGTGCTGCTGGACTCAGATTTTCCTCCAGCAAACTTTTTGCTCCAGATACAGACTCAGCATTGCCAAATGAAACTCACCTCTGAGCCCTTGTCTAACCAGAGACCCAGCCACCAGTTGCTGAAGGCGGAGCTGCCAATCATCAGGAGGAAGAAGAACATGGCAAAGAAAGAGAGAAAGTACCCTGCAAGAGGAGGTGAGAGAGAAGGGTAGGAGCAGGCTCATCATCCTCAGAGCCCAACCCTTGGAATTTGGGAAGTACCAAGCCTGGGAACTGCATTCTAGACTGATTCAAGATGTCTAGGGGTTGGGCCCCTGAATCCCAATGAGGACATCTATTCCATCTGGTTGGAAAATGGGTCCAAATTGTTATTAGAAAAATCTCTGATGTGCACTTTAATAGAAGCAACCTAGTATTCTTTAAAAGGAAACCAATAAAAACGCAGTCTTGGAGAGAAACCAGAAATGAAACTACAGATATGTTCTGCACACAGAGGCGGGAATTGGGTGCAGATGACAGGTAATCAGGTGATTGCGTCTGTACTCAATGATTAGAGAGCCAAGGTGTGGAAGAACCATCGCTGGTTCATGGCTGCTGCCCACTCAGCTCCAATAAAACCGAGTCTGGCAGCCTTAATGGAGATAAAAAATGATTCCATTTAAAAGGCAGCATTATCAGACTTTAGTTTTTAGGGGGGAAAAAATAAAAAGCATTGATAAACAGCCCTAGCATAAAGACAGTAATTGTTAAAGGAATCATAAAATGTGAACCCAACAGTTTAAGAACAGATTTTTTAAATGCAAATTAAATCAAGAAACCCATTGTTTTATACCGAACCTCCAGAAGCCTTAATGTATGTGTGATATGTTTTCCAGGTCACGGTTCCTTCACGGGAGGATTCAGTCTGGACAAGCTGGTGCACAGGAACTACAGAGAAAAACACAAGGCCATGGCCCTCAGTCCCGACCCAACCCCCTGCATACACCACACCTCTGCTAAAGGGACCTATGACCCATCCTTCCATTTGCCTGATGCTTTCAAATTTCTACCATACTTTAGCTCATTTTATTTTGTTTGATTTTCATTATAGCCCTGTGAAGTAGGTGGTATTAGGTCTTTTGAGAAACACTTATTTAATACCTACTATGTGCTCATTCCTGGAGTTCAGTGTGTGCTGAGCTACATTGGTGTTTCTCCAGAAGTCCCCCAAGTATAGATAGGAATGCATGTTCAGGTGGCCCTCAGTACCCACATGGCTCTGCATCTGCAGAGTCAACCAACTTCAGATTGAAAATGTCTGGGGGAAAATTTTCAACTATACTAACCTTATGCAAACTTTTTATCCTGCCCTCACTCCCTCAATAATACAGTGTAATGACTGTTTGCATAACATTAATATTGTGTTGGGCATACACCGAAATAGAGACGATTTAAGGTGTAAGGGAGCATGTGTGTTGGTTATATGCAATTACTATTCCATTTCATAAGGGTCCTGATCAACCGTAGGCTTTGGCATCTGGGGCATTCTCCTGGAACTAATCCCCGGAAGGATGCTGAGGGGTAGCTACAGTTTATTTGGGAGCTAAAGGGAAAAAAATGAAAGGGAAGGGAAGGTCACAATAAAAAATGTGGCAATCCCTGCAGGCACCTGGAGCTTAATCCCATTGTAGAGAAATCTCAGAGCCAGTGGCGAAATACATCTCAGAGCTTTTTCACATGAAAGGGATCTGAGATTTCCCTATACCAATTCCTCTTGGCCACTGGGGGAGGGGCTACTTCTTGGGGAGGTTAATTCTGCAGCTTGTCTCCTGGCCACCAGAGATAGTCCCCAAGCAAAGGAATGCAGAGGTGGCAGTTGGGAGTCAGGCTGTGTGCACTGAAGGGACAAGGACACCCACAGCCTCTTCTAAAGGGTGCCCTCCTAGGTCAGTTGTTGCATGGATTTCTGACTCCCTCCACCTGGCCATCCCAAGTTCTCTCCGCTCCCCAAGGGGAAGGTGAAAAGTTCTCCGGCAAACAGCATTTTACAGATACACAGATGATGGCCAAGGCAGCTCCCAGCAGCCAGCGCTGATTGTACATTTCTTCTCCCTCCTTCACACAGAAGCATGAAAATGTCAACTCCCAAGCAGAATTATAAACCATCCTTGGCTTTTATAAACAGTGATAAATAGAGCTGGATGAGGGGGCACCCTATACACGGACTCTTTCACACCTCAAAGGCGGCTCTGTGAATAGAACCACCATTATTCTCTGCCTGGGAACCTGTGTGCTTCTTTGAAAATGGTCAGGCTGACTTTCACGCATTATATCTTAGACTAGAAAATGAGGGAGATGGGTGTGGGCAGAGCCCAAGGAATGGGCACCCTGGCGCACAAAAGGAACCCGTGGAATCCCCTGCAGCCTGCCAGCCCAGCCAGGAGTGTGGCTGGTGCCTCTTTTGCTTTTGCTGGGCTTTAAAAACCACTCTGAACCTTTAACTATGCCTAGGCCTCTTCCCTCCCAGTACCTTTCAGAGCACTGAGCACCTGGTGTGTATCCTGGAGGATTAGGTCTCTGGGGCGGGGGATATTTCACAACTTCACTGCCCTCTCCAGTGGAGAGGGGGTGGGAGAAAAGGAGGAGCAGGAATTATTCTCTCCACAGGACCCCTAATCCTGGGCAGCCTAGAGTTTTTCCTCCAAAATATGGAAGAGATGTCTGAGCACTTCACTTCTGCCTAAGAAGCTACAGAGCAGTAAAAATAAGTTGTCTTTCCAAACATGTGTGCCTGTGTCACAAGCACCATCAATGGCACCCAGACCCATTGATTCAGAGACTTTTTATTCCTTCATGTTTTAACATCTCTGAAATCTGGATGTGCCTTCCCCTCAATAGCATATGATATCATTTAATTGGAACAGAGTGTTTTTCCTAAGTGGTATATAAAATAATGGTGGGTTTAAAAATGGATGGCATTTTAAATTTGATGAAAAGCACTTACTTAAAAAAAAAAAAAAAAAACACCTACACATTAATGAAGATTAGATCTCTAACTTGAAAAGCCATCTTGCTGTGGGTGCTTTGAAGAATTGGGACCCCTGTTCTATCAATATTCAGTGCTAGGCAGGGCACAGGTGGATGCTCTAGGGACACAGAATGGAGGACAGGATGCAAGAATACAGTCTAAGGAGAACTGGACTTTGCCCAGTGCATCTTTCCTCCTCAGCTTCTTGGAATTTCCTCATGCCTTCAACCTCAAACCCTCCACCCTCTCCCCCTTCTTACCACAGTATCCCTAGCAGATTCCTACACTTCCTTGAGAAACCAATTTGGAGGCCACCCCCTCTGTGAAACCTCCTATGTTTGTTTGTTACTCCCACCTCGACTCCCTGTTTTTCTAATCAGTGTTTCCCACAGCTTTCCATTTGCCTAGGATTCCTACCAGACCACAGACCACGAGGTCCCAAGAACTCACACATTGGTTCTTTCTCTCCCAGCCTAGCTTAGTATCTGGCACATAATAGAATGTTTAGTCCTTAATTGTTTAAAGAACAAATAACCATATCCCATCTTGATCCCTTCATAGCTTCACAGTCCTTTCTCTGTGTTCCTCACAAAGGATGGGAAACAGCTCTTGCTGGCTTTTCCCTCTAATTAATCCCTGTGCATTGTTTTGATCTCTCCGGTGAATAATAATAATGACTATTGAGGGTCATTCTGTGTCAGGCACTGTGCTAATCACTTTGTGTGCAGGTTGTCATTTAATCTTTGCAAGAACCTATGAGATTGGTATGATTATGACTCCATTTTATGGGTCAGGAAACTAAGATTTCAATATTCTCAGGATCTTGCTCAAGATCACAGAATTAGTCATGGTGTAGAGCCAGAATTTGAAGCCCCCGGCTTATTTCCCAGTCGGCAGCACAATTCCAGCTACCTCAAATGACGTTCACAATACCTAGACTCAAACGGTAGAATGCCCAACATACACTTGAGTAGTTACACAAGATCATGGATGGTAAATAAATACCTTTTGTTTCTACAAATTCTGTATTGGTTTCAGATTCCTTTCCTTCATCTTTCTCATCTCCTGGAGTCAAAACTAGGGTGAGAAAGAAAGAGAGGTCTGTGTCCACTCTGGAGCCCAGGATGGGAAGAGAGGCGGGATTGGAGCTCTGACTGTACCAGCATCTTCATCCATCTCCTCGGAGCTCTCCTGCAGGGCTTCCACCATGGCTTTGTTGTAAATGTGTTCAGGGTCCTGGAGACAAAATGAAATTTCTTCTGAAAGCCAAATGGCAGAACTTCCTCCAAGGCCAGACATCACCAGGGACGGCTCCCACCCTCTCCAGCCCAAATGCATAGTTACCTTGAATTGCAACCCCCGGAGATTGTGAATCAGTTTTGCATAGTGCCCTCTCTCCTCCATTAGCTCCTTGTGGGTTCCCTTTTCACAAATCTCTCCATCTTCTAACAAGATGACTTCATCGCAAGACTCCAAAAACTGCACAGAGAGTAAAGTGATCTCCAGTAAAAGAGAGGAGAGCCTACACCCCCAGCAGTGCCCCAATCAATCTTGACATTATTGACATTAGGGGCCAAATAATTATTTGTCTTGAGGGGGCTGTCCTATGCATCGTGGGATATTTAGCAACCTCTCTGGTCTCTATTTGTTAAATACCAGTAGATTTCGTTCCCCAATTTTTATTTATTTATTTATTTATTTATTTATTTATTTATTTATTTTTAATTTTTTATTGTTGGCTGTTCAAAANAGCCTTGCATCCCAGGGATGAATCCTACTTGATCATGGTGCACAATTTTTTTGATATGTTTTTGTATCCGATTCGCCAGAATTTTATTGAGGATTTTTGCATCTAGGTTCATTAGAGATATTGGTCTGTAGTTTTCTTTCTTTGAAGTGTCTTTGTCTGGTTTAGGTATCAGGGTGATGTTGGCCTCGTAGAATGAATTTGGACGTTCTCCCTCTTTTTCTATTTCCTCGTTCCCCAATTTTGACAAGTAGAGATATCGCCAAACATTGTCAGATGTCCCTTGAGAGCCCCCAGTTGAGAACCACTAAGCTAGTCCCCAAAGATCTCATGAGTTCAAAAGCCAGCTTTGGCCCCCAAACAGTGAAGTACATTGGATTTTCCTTTGCTTCTGCTTCCTAATTGAGCTGCCCCTGCTAAGAAATCTGATTGTGGATATTTGGAAAATGAAATTGACAGTCATTGCAGCCATGATTTGGTAGAGAGGAGAAATATCATCTCAGCAATGGCTCTCCTCATATTTAACATGACAAGACTCCCTCACCATTCCCACTGAGCCCAGGAGAAGCAGACCATGGTGTGATAGCTCAAGCCACACTCCAAGCCTGGGTTTACACGGGCTTTAACTAGATGATAAAAATACAGCTACATTTAATGTGGGTATCCCTTGATTTGCTCAAACCACTTCTGTTTTTCTCATTTGAATTCTCTATTATTTCCATATCACTCTTGTGATCAAAGAGTTCTGCTAACAGGGGTTTCCCTTCATTTTGGAATAAGACAGAGCTCTCTCCACAGGATTAACCATGGGAGAGCAGGAAGCCCCTCCTGCTCTGTAAACAAGATGCTGTGAGGTTCAAGATGGCTCAACCGAAAGCAGCCTTAGCAACAGGGTCCACCTGAGGTCAAATCAACCTGGGATGCTCTTGATTAAAAGCCTGAAAGACCTGGACATGGTGCTGCATGCCTATAATCCCAGAGATTCCGGAGTCTGAGGCAGGAGGATCGCTAGTTTGAGGCCAGCCTCAGCAACTTATGAGACCTGTCTCAAAATTAACAACAGAATGAATAAAATTAAAAAGTCTGAAAGAAGTAGCTACATTTATTCATTGTCCACCTGACAGGGGTGGGGAAGAGGATTGCACTCAAAAGGTTAAATGATAGCAGCTCATGGCTTGGATGGCTCTGGCCTTTTTGCCTCCCTGGGACTGTCTCAATGCTGGTCTACTTCCTCATAGGGCCTACACAGGAACAGCTTGGCTTTTAATGTCCAGTTGAGGCACTTTCTGACAGAGCCTCTTCTCAGAAGACAACCCCTCACCTTTGCACAGCATCTTCCCACTTCTCAAAGCCTGGCCTGTCTCTTATCTCCCAACCTCCCACCACCCAATATTGCCAGAAGGCGGGCAGCTTTGTTACCAGTTGATTTTCTAGATGGGGAAACTGAGGCACCACTGGGCCTGTTACAGCCCCACAGCCTTTTCTGCCTGTTCCAGGGCCCACTTGGCCCTCCAAAAACTCCTGGCAAAGCCCCCAAGGATCAAGTCCTTCCCCTCTAAGGAAATCAGGTCTCCAGTTTGCTTCAGCCAGACCAGACAGATTCCAGTGGCTTTATTCTGCAGAATCACAAACCTGACCCTGGGTCAGGTATCAGCTGCACTGGCCTCATTTCATTTGTTTCCTCAAGTAAATAGAAGAGCAGTCACCCAGCCCAGCCTCTCAGAGGCATCCAGAGTAAAAGCAGCAGAGACAGAAATGTTCCGGAAAAGCCCCAAGGCTCCAGTTCTGGGGCTCTGAGTCTCCTCCTCCCTGACAATGGATGGGAGGATCAGACAAGGGTTCTGGTGCCACCTGGTGGCCATCTGCATTTTTCAGTACACAAAAAGTGAGCTAAAATGACCTTGGGGGAAAGGTAAACAGACTCTGGGTAGAATGAGGGGGAGGGGGCCATTGCTTGCCTGCTGTCACCCTGCTGGTTCCTGAGTTTCAAAGATAAAGCAGGGCTGAGGTTATAGCTTCCCCTCCAAGAGGACCACAGGAAGGACAGCTCTGACTCCCACTCGCCAGGTGAGAGGCTTTCCCCACCAGGTCCCAGGATCCTCAGGAGGACAACCTTCCCCACTGCAGGTTGTCTCCAGGGACCAGTCACAGGTCAGAGCTATGGTTACATATTTAGCAACTTGGCTGGCCCAGACCTCCATTCCCAGGCACCACATGGGGCTCCAGAAGAAATCCAACCTTTTGCACCCTGACCTACACAGGCAGAGAGGGGCTTGGAGCTCTCATCCACAGCAGCCCAGCTTAGGGCTTCCAGCCCCCTTCAAGGAAACCCAGACAGTCTGTGCCTGCAAATTTTAAATGTTTAGGGCTTTTTCTGGGACCAGAATTCTAGCCCTGGGCTGAGGTCAGCTCAGGGGCAAGGTCACAATGATGGGAAAGCTGGTTTCCTAGGTCTCTGAAAAACTCAGGTTCGTCCTCTTGGTCACTGCCAGAGGATCCTAAAATACTGGCTGCAGTGTCCTGGACCATAATAACCTCATTTGCTACCACCCTCTCTCTCTCCCTGCCCCAGCTTGACTTACCCTTGCAAGGCAATGAGACCTGCTTCCTACCCTCAAACCAGGCCCTTGTTGAACATGGTCCCCAAAGGAGCGAGAAGACAGGGCTTCTGCTCCTCTGTCCCAGTGAGCCTCCCGATGCAGGTCAGTCTCATGGGATATCTCCTCCTACAGGAGATCCCCACACACGCATGCACACCTATATGTGTTGCACATCTAAGGAGAGAGGGGAGAGGGAGACAGCAGGAGGAAGGGGAAACCTGGATTTTCTCGAGATGGAAAAGAATCCTGGATTCCCTGTGATAAAAGAGTCCAGGCATTTGGCAACCCCTTGAGTCAGTCTGAGGTCCCTACCCTGCCAAATTCTCCAGCTCACTCAGTATGACAAAAGTCACTTTCTTCACCAAGATTCATGTCTCTAAGACACATCTTCCCCAAAAGGCAGACAGATTCTGAGCAGGAAGAAACTTCCCCAAAGCCTTAGCTTCACCCCAAAGTCCTGGCCTCAAGCCCCTTTCCCTGAGGCGTGATGACTGGAGCATCTGGGCCTGTCATCCAGAGGGCCCACCACCCCGTCTTCCCCAGCCAAGGTGCCCCTGGCCTCAGGCCTGCCCAGTGCTTGCTGGAGGAAGGGTGGGCTATGAACTATTTCCTCCTGGCTCCCCACCAATGGCCCAGAGCTCAGCAGGGGAACCTCATGTCTACCCACAGGTAAAAGTCAATTGTTCCCGCAGAATTCCACTCTGATAGAGGAAAGATCTTGGCTCTTCTGAACCCAAAGTTAGGGCCAATAGAGGACACGCACAGAGCACCAGGCTGGGCTGCCTGGAAGTCTGGGGGAATCATTGGTGTCACCTGCTCCCACCATGCCCTGTCCAGGTGAGGACAGCCTCGGATGAGAAAGGTTATACAGGAGACTGAGCATCAGGTGCTACACCCCCACCAAGACCTCATGGATCCTGCATGTCCCAGTCACCTGCAGTTGGTGGGTCACCAGGACGACCGTCTTCCCCCTGAGCGTCTTCTTAATACATTCCTCAAAGACATGCTTCCCCACGTGGGCGTCCACCGACGACAGGGGATCATCCAGCAGGTAGAGCTGACGGTCTGAGTAGACAGCGCGGGCCAGGCTGATCCTCTGCCTCTGACCCCCAGAGAGGTTGAGACCCCGCTCCCCAATCTGTGGACAGGGACAATGGCACCACCCATCATCAGGTCCCAGTTCTCAAAGGACGGGAGCTTCCTGAGGCATCTCAGGATTCAGGGGGAAGACACACAGGCTGATCATCCTCTCATCCAAACTCCCCACCCTCTTGCTTCTCTTGCTGCCCCAGGAAGCCCAGTGGGTGGTGGCACCTCAGGAACAGCTTTTTCCAATGCTGAGTGATGGGCGCCTGCCTCACCACCCCCCCCCATTCCAAAGCACAGCCCACCAATAACACCAAAGAGAGTTGTTTCAGCAGGTAACTCTGGGAGAACAGACCAGTGAACAGGAGGGGAGCCCTTTATTCATTTTCTATGGTGCAGTCGCACGCCCCCCATAGGTAAATCTAGACTCCACAAAGAGAGGATGCATGCTCTCTGGTCATTATCTCATTTCTAAGGCCTGGCACCACTCTGGGCATAGAGTAGATGCTCAATAAATATTTACTGAAAGAATGAAGAGCCTCAGTTGCTAACTTCAGGGGATTCCATCCATCTGAACCCAAAGTGAACCCCCATCACATTCAGCAGTTCAGGTGTTAAACTGGGCACTGAGAGCTGGACACACACTGGACAAAATAATAATATGTGCCCGATCTATCAGGAGCTTATGTTTTTAGAGAGCAAAGGGATATAGACAATCATGGTACCACAGCAGAATTCAATAAGTGCCAACTGAGAAGCATATTCAGGGTACTTGGAGGAAAATTGCTTCGGGCTGTGAAACTGCAGAAAAGGAGGTGGCTTTGAGGCTGGAACTCAAAGCAGGGTAACAAGAGCAGGAGAAAAGACTGAGAGGCTCAGAGTGGGTGGGCACTCGGGCAGGTGGGGTAAAGAGGATCACAGCCTGGAAGGGTAGGAGGCCAGAGTGCCTGCTTGCCGGGCCAGGAAGGCTGTGCTGGCCCAGGAGATGGAGGGCCATACTGACTGCCAGTCCGTGAGACTGTGTGTTCTGAGCTGATCTTTTCTCAACTTTCTGAGCTCCACCTGGGCTCCTGGGAAAAGTGGTAAAGATTGTGCAGAGTGCACGAGAAGTCAGCCAGGGAGAGAAGAGAATGGCATGGTCACTCCCAGGTCACTTGAATTGGTAGATCAGCCCAAGACGGAGCCAGGCTCTTTGGACAAGCACCCCAGGGGCAATGTCTGGAGGTGACCCCCTACACTTCTGGGCTGGGCAGAGCCAGTGAGGCAAGAAGGAGCCCTTGAGATTCCTGCTGTGTGCAAAACTCCTGGACCCCTGCTTTGGAGAACAGAGCTAGTCCTTGAGGTAAGGAAGCCTTTCCCAAGATGACCAGGCAGATGGGGAGTGGCCTCTGGAAGTGACCACAATGAACCAAACATAAGTGGGCTTGGACTGTGGTGTCCACGAAGTGCAGACCCAGATAGAGAATCCTGGGTGGTCAGAACCTGAACTTTGCCTGTATTTTCTGACAACCTTTCTGCCTCAAGGGCATCTGGATACAGGACTGGGGTTTGCTGGGCAGTTGTGTTGGGGTTCAGCTCCCTGCTCTGCTCACCTCAGTCAGGTCTCCATAAGGGAGGCTGCGGAGGTCCTTCAGGAGGCCACAGACACGAACCGTGTGCTGATACCTGTGGGCATGAAGTCAGAAGTCACCACATGAGAAAGACCCCTAGCACTGCTGCCTGCCTCGGGCTGCTTCTGAAGGTACCATCCATCATCACTGATCAGCTCCCCAGCCAGTTGCCTTGTCTTTGACCTCCCCAGGTCAGCATCCCCTTGGCTCCTGGGGCCTCTCCCCTGACCTGGAACAGAGTTGACTGAGGATGGCTCCTCCCCTTGCAGGGTTCCCACCATACTGGGAAGATGACACCAGAGTACATGAATCCCCTGGAAGGAGTGCCAACTGCTAACACTGCTCATGGGAATCAGAGAATGGGGGCAACCTTGTGGGCGGAGTCACTGGGGAGACAACAGCTGAAGCAAGACAGTGAATGGAAGAGAGATGTGTGGGCGGAGCTTAATGGCATGGGGCTGGGTGATTACAAATGGCAACCCTGACATCTACTGAGCCCCTTTTGCTCCAGAAAACTGCCACATCCACCCATCACTCCTACCAGGTTGGAGACAATAGGGTCCTCCTGGGACAACCAGAAGGCACAGAGAATGTCACCGAAAGGGAGAGAGGCCACATGGGAGTAGTACTCTCACTTTGGGGCCTCTCAGCCTTTCTTTTGCTCCTTATTTTGCATCAGCCACTGTTAAAGTCTTGGAGTTCAGTCTTTGTGGAGTTTGATTTATGAGGCCCTGAGCGGCTGGACAAGCAACTCATCTGCAAACGGTACCAAAGTTAAGAGGCTCAGCACTAGAGCCGTCCCACTGGGCATGGCACCACTCAGCCCCAGGGAGAAATCCATCCCTTGCGAGTTCTGGCACTGAGTGATCTATAAAAGTCAGGGCTTAGTGGGATGTCCAGGCTGGTGTCATGAAAGAAGCCTGCAATCTCCTTCCTCAGTTTTCTGTGCACCTCAACCCCATTCGGCCCTTCTGTAAAAGAAATGCAGTCCCCCTCAACCATGCTCAGCCAGCCACCTTGGGAACTAGTTTCTGCTCTAAATGGCCCATGTGCCAGGTGGCAGTCAGGTTTGGGCCCCATCCAAGCAGCTGCCAGACCTTACAACTGGACCCTAGGTTTGTATCCTGCTGCACAGGCTGCCTACCTCCACCAGGGTTGATTGCTGATTGACTGAGTGATTGACAGACATCATTAGCATCATCATTATCACATCATCATCATCAGGACCCTGCTTCCGCCATGCACAACAACAGGCAGGCCTCACTTCTCAGACTCCACAAGGCACACCCTCCCAATAAAGGTGCAGTGGCAAGGCAGAAAGCGGGCAGGCCTTGAAATGCTGCCCTTCAGGTGGCACTCAGGCCCCAGGCAGCACTTGACAGCCAGAAGAGAATCTGGGCACAATCCTGAGCATCACACTCATACACCAACCTCAGGTCTGGAGTACACAGTGGTGATGGCTGGAGGCTTTGAAATAAGAATATTGTGGGTTTAAATTGCATGAGGTGACCCTGGACAAGTGACTGTACCTCCCTGGCCCTCATTCTCCACTGGAAGGAAAACACTGCAAAGCCATTGCCTCAAAGTCTTGTGCACAGCAAATCCTCCATCAAGTAATGTCTTTGCCAATCTTCAACCACAAGGCCAGGCCGCTCAGCATATTCTCATCCCCTCACCACACCCCATCTTAAATTCCCTCCTATCCTCCTGCTTCCTGTGGTCCTGAGAGTCACAGTTTCTAACCTAGGAGCCAGACCTCTGCTGAAGTATCAATGAATGGAAGTACTTGATTCATCCCTCAAGGTTAATCAAGTACCACCCTCTCTTGCCTGATCTCTCCCCTCTGGTGATCCCTGCTGCCTTTGGACAACCTGACACGGTCTCATGCCACTCAGCACGATCCTCCCTGAGGTACTGACATTTCTGTGCATCTCTTACAGCCCTTTCCAGATCTGAGCACCTTATGGGCAAAGATTCATCCAGGCCATCTCTGGGTCCCCTGTGGAGTCCTGCATGTTGCAGGCATTTGATAACTATCTACCCTTTGATTTCCTTGTTGATAAATAAAGGAACCCTCCTTCCAGGCTGCTTCTGTGGAAAGAGAAGCATTCCAGGTGGTGGTAGGAAGCGGCACAGACAGAGGGGGTCAGGTCCAGGAGACCCGAGCAGAATGATTTGGCCACTGCCAAGGACTCCCATGCTGATTGGCTTCCTGTCATGCTTGAGCCTCCTGTTAACAGGATGGCAGGGGCCAAGGGAGGAGGAGGTGGCGTAATGGGCCCCTTGC
The DNA here is from genome assembly GCF_001458135.2 of Marmota marmota marmota. Classification (NCBI taxonomy): domain Eukaryota; kingdom Metazoa; phylum Chordata; class Mammalia; order Rodentia; family Sciuridae; genus Marmota; species Marmota marmota. Next base: position 29,174,758 of record NW_026000221.1, on the reverse strand, counting down.
TGAGAAAGAACATGCTGGCCAATGCCAGTCAGCAGGGACAGAGTGTGTGGGTTCAAGCAACAGAATGAGGAAGTTCAAACTTAGCCAGACTCCTAAAACCAACTCTCTCTCTCTCTTTATTTCAGCACGGTGTTGCTTAAGAAGGTTGCTAAGTGACCCAACTGTCAGGCAGTTCCAACTGCAACAAATGATGCTGGGGTTCAAGACTAAATCCAAAACTCAAGTCTGCCATTTAATAACTTTGACCTTGGGCCAGTCAACTCAATTCTCAGTTCTTCATCTGTAAAATGGGGATGCAATGCCAGGATCCCTCTAAATAGATGGTTAGGGGATACAAATGAGAGAATACACATGGCAAAACACCACACTCAGCAAAGAACCTGGCCTAAAGTGTATCAAATAATTATAACTGAAACTTTGCTTTTATTTCGTTAGATCATTTGGAGGACACTAAAGACAATATATCCTGATAACACGGATGTCAATTAACAATGTCAAGGCTGATTAATTGCATGCCTGCTGCTCATGATTTCAAGTGAAGTTTTTGGTTACTCAGCCTAAAGCAAAATTGCCAGATTCATTTTTCTCCAGTCAGACAACATATGCCCTGTTTCAGAGAACCACAGAACATATGGTGCTCCGCCCTGGGAACAAAGTGTCAATTGCATCCTCTCCTCCAGTGTGCAGTCACAGGTCTGCAGAATGTGCCTCTCCCGAACTCTTGGGTCAGGAAGGGAAAAAACTGTGCTTGTGTGGATCCCATGAATGTTTCATCAGAACTCATTAAAGAAACCCACTTAGCGATCATTACCAATGGCATCAGCATCTGCAACAGAGCGTACCAAATACTACAGAGCTTCGCACTTTAAAAGTTAATGTTACCTTTGGTGATCGTACTTTTCTCCAAATAATATGTTTTCTCTCACATTTCCATGAAAGATCCACGCTTGCTGTGAAACATAGGCCAAGGTCCCGTTGACAGCCACAATCCCTTTCTGTAACTGCATCTGCAGTGACAATACCAGAAAAGCCTCAGGAGCCAAACCTCGAGGCCTTTACAAAAGCCCGTTGCTCTCAGCCACCCCCTTATTCTGTGAGCATTGATTATGGAGGTGCAAGAGGTCGATAATTTGCCTTGTCCGTGCTCTGCGAAGCCCAGCTCTGCAGATGGAGAGTCTCAAAGTCAAACACCTGCAAGGGCCCAGGAGGGAACATTAGGGAATAAGCAATGGCAAGCCCTACTGCAAACTGGAGAGCACAGGCTGCAGGGCCATGTCACACACGGCGCCCCTGTGCCAACTACAACTACACCTCCTGAGCCAATGGATCACAAGAGGCTCCCTTTTTTCCAGGTGCACTGACAGGCTTTGGCCCTCCTTAGCCAAGTCCCCAGGGAGCAGGACACAGCCTGCACTGCTGTGGGTAGTGGCCCTAGTGTGCCTCACCTTAAGGAAGGTAGCTACAGCTCAGTGGCACAGTTGGCACCATGCAAGAATGTGGGCCAGGTGTTATCAGAGTTTCTGCTTTTACAAGAGGAATGGAAAAATCTAGTTTCATATGAGACTTTTGGGACTTTTCAAACATTGAGCAATCTCGTCAAAAAACATGCATGATATGCCTCACCAAAAGGTGAAAGATGGAGAAAGGAGCCAATATGGCAGCCATTGGTTACAAGAGGCCACTGAGTATTTGAAATGTGTCTAGTCTGAATTGAGGTGTGCTATGTGTCAAGTAGACATTAGATTCCAAAGAATTACTAGGATAAACAAAATGAACATGAAATATCTTACTAACAATTATTTTCTTTGCAAATTATGTTGGTAATCCATTGGGTTAAATAAAAATATATTAAAATTAATTTCTCCATTTGTTCAAAAAAAAAAGAAGTAAAGGAGAACAAGGTAACATATTCTGTATCTTGACTGTTGCCATTTTTTATATTTGTGTTGTCAAAATTCATATAACTAAATAGGGCAAATTATACCCTATATAAATTATATCTCAACAAACAAATTTTATCTTAAAAATAAATCTAGTTCATGAGCTGTCTTAACAGTATTGGGCACATACTAACCACCTGATAAATAATGGCTACTATTATGATCCATTAAAACAATCAGCATCAGGCTGTTTCATAGTGGGGTATGGAGGGGGGCATGGGAGGAATAGACGAACTCTCTGGATAGGGCAGAGGGGTGGGAGGGGAAAGGAGGGGACTCGGGGGTAGAAATGATGGTGGAATGTGATGAACATGATTATCCAAAGTACATGTATAAAGACACGAATGGTGTGAATATACTTTGTATACAACCAGAGATATGAAAAATTGTGCTCTATTTGTGTAATATGAATTGTAATGCATTCCACTGTTGCATATAACAAATCAGAATTAAAAAATGCATGAACTCCTGTTTGTGACCCTTGGGTACATAAGGCCATCTAAGATGACCCCACATGATCGGCTTCTGTTAGGTCATGATAGATATTAGTGATGGTGCAATGTTCAAAGACACTGGGAAAGAGGACGTCTGAGACAGGCCATGTGCTCAGGCTGATGCACAGGGGACAGCAGCAGGGTTGGTTTTTTCCCCTGTTTTGAGGGCAGGGAAGGAAGGTGGCAAAGCTGTTAAAGGATGTGGTGCCATTTCATCTCAAGAATGGTCCAAGAGACATAGAATTAGACTCAGAAGAGAGACGATGATGTTAACAATAACTGTAATAATGACAGAAGATAAAAATGTGTGGGCAGTGGAGTCTTACTGAGCCATAAAGAAGAATGAAATCATGTCATTTTCAGGAAAATGGATGGAACTTGAGAACATGGTGTTAAGCAAAATAAGCCAACTTCAGAAAGTTAAGGGTGGTTATGTTTTTTCTCATATGTGGAAACTAGAGAGGGAAAAGGAAAAGAAAGTTAGGGGCAGGGGAATCTCATGAAAATCAAAGAGACCTGAGTAGAGTAAGTAAAAGGGACCGGCGGGGAGGGAGGAGAAGTGGAAATGGGTAAATATTGGGGAGTGATGTTGGCCAAATTATATTGTTGCATTGTGTGCATGTACGAATATGTAACAATGAAGCCCACCATTATATACAGCTATAATGTACCAATAAAAAGTATGGAAAAATGTGTAGGTATATTTCAGGCACTTGTGAAGTATATATAAAGATTTTTATCACCATGACTGGCTTTGGGAATTATCCTACAACTATTCCATAAATTTTCTCATTTCATCCTCACTAAGCTCCATTTTATAGATGAAAAAACAAGACTCAGAAAGGTTAATTCACCTAACCAAGGCTAAACAGTGAGCAGACTGGAGCCCATGGGCTTCCTGCCTCCCCTGTGCCCATGGTGAGGGGCCTGATCTCCCCACTGTATCATGGGGATAGATTCTATTTTCTCTGAGAAGTTCCAAAGGAGCAGACCAAAAGACAGAAGTTAAAAGAAAGCAAGTTTCGTTTCAGTATATATCAAACCACTCCAAAGAGGGAACTTTATATGAAGTTATTGTTTCCCCATCACTGGTGACACCTGAGCACAGGTTGGATCATCTCTTCCACTGTCAAGAGGATCCATGCTCTTATGGGAAGAATTGGGCTGGATCACCTCCAACATCCCTGCCAACTCCAGGGTCATCACTAGGCAAGCATGCTGAATCCCAGAGCACAGGTGACCTCAGGGGCTCACCCACTTAGCCCTGGCCTCCACCTCCAGGCAGAAAAGGGGACCTCACTCTTTCTACAGAGTAGTCAACAGAGACTGAAAGAAGTTCCTCATGTTGGAGCTTATAATACACACACGACCCTCCCCATTCTGCTCCACTGAGCCAGGTATCTTTGTTTCCTCAGAGACACCCCAACCTCTTCCTGTTGCATGCAATCCCAGCTGGAAAACAAATAAACAAACAAACTTCTCCCAAACTTATCTTTAGGGACAGTGGAGTAAAAAGAAGAAGGAACTTAATATTTTTCCCCAGAAAATTTCTCATTCATTTAGGATGCGACTTAGGAGCCATGACAACACGGAGGCCTGCGGATGCAGTAAACGACTTCACCCTTTCCCCTGGAGTCACACAGCTAGAGGTAGGAGAGAAGGAACAGGACCCCAGCTTCTTCCCTCTTCCTGCACAAGATTTGTAAAGAAGTTGGAGGCACGTTGCTGCTTTAGTGTAAGCCTCCATTCAACCTCTCCTTCCTGGAGGCAGGCCTGGTTGAGCATCTGCTCTTGGCAGACACTGGGGCAGGTGCTGGGGACATGGAGATGAACGAGAGAAAAGGACATCTGAAGTCACCGTGAATGCCAGACTCCTTTGTTTTCCATGAAGCTGCCTTGCTGGATTTTCTAAATCAGAGCAGCTCAGGTCCTGGGGAAAACCATGAGCTTAATGATCCATCGCTTCCTTTGACCAAGATGGGGCTTTAGGTAAGGAAGCAGGCGCCATTTAACATACATCCTCAGGGAGCAAACTCAAGAGTGCGTGCAAAGCTTAGCCCTTGTTTAGCCGAGGGGCACAGAGCTACTAAGTACATCAACCTCCCAGAAAGCATCATTAACTATGTGCACAGTGCCCAGTGCAGCCAATCCCATGCACTGAGTCCACGATTCCACCACCCGAAAGCCCCCAAACTCCGCAGGAGGATAAGCATTTCACTGCCATTCTGGTGCCCTGTTTCACAGCACCCACCACTCGGCTTACCTGTCCTAGGAGAGCTGCAATGAGGGAGCTCTTTCCACTTCCGACATTCCCGCATATCCCTAGGACCTTCCCCTGCCAGAGAAATAGAGATAAGCCACAGTCACTCTCCTAAGTCCTCAGAGGGTCATGGGCCAAAGCCATCCCTCCCAGTCTATGCTGGCTAGGCTCGGACAGGGCAAGGGGTCACGACTGGCTCTCTGATGTGACTGCCGCAGACTCTCATCAGAAACTCAGCACACACAGCCCGGGAAGATGCAGAAATGTAAGTCTTAATTAAGTGTTCTCCCTTGTGCAGCACAGCAGAGCACCCAGAGGGCGTCTAGAAATCATGTACGGGCACTGATGTAAAACAGCCTTGTGAGAGACACAGGCCCTGGACGTGAGCACTGTCCTGTGCCCAAGTCCCAGGAACGCAAATCTAATGTAAGCTAAATGTCTCTACAGCCCAGGGGTTTGGGAGTAGCCTTTGAAGTATGGCGAGCTGGGTGCTTTTCAAGTCATTTTTAAATAAATTCCTCCACCAAAACAACTCAATTTTAAAATACTGAACAGTTGTACTATTTCAACATGTTGGACTCATGGATGACTCTACAGTGGCAGATTTATGAATTCAACTATCAAATTGTTATTTAGCACTCGTTATGTGCCGGGCGTTGTTCTGAGCACCCGCAGCAACACACACAACAAGGAGCTCAAGAGATCGGTTCTGTGTCTGCCCCCACCGAGCTCGTTTTAGTTGGAGAAGACGGACAGGAAGCCATAGAAGGGAAAAGTGAAAAGCGGGGAAGAGACAGGGCGTGTGGGGGCGCAGGTGTGCCAGGAAAGCCTTCCTGGAAAGGAGGATGTCTTGAGTTCTCCCAGAATCAGCCACTTAATCGAGGATTTGAGTGAAAGCGACAAATTTGGGAGGTACAGGAAAACAACAGGAGGGAAGAGGGGAGCGATATAGAAAAGGGAAGGTGGCCCCAAAAGGTATATTAAGTCAGCTCTCACAGGAAGCCAATGAAGCGCCATGCTGCAGGGAAACTCCTGGAAACTGAGTATGGTTTTATATGAACACCCCAACAGTCATTGTCTGTGGGCTGCTCCCTGGGCTCTTAAGGTCTTAGAGCTCAGTGGGTAGGGTGGAGAGCTACAGATCTGTAGATCTGGCCAGAACACAACTAAAGACCCAAGACATATGGACCATGCATAGCATCTGGTACATTGATGTTTGAATAAGACCCAAAGGAAGTAAGGGAAGAGGCCACACAGACCTCTGCAGGGAGCTACTTACTATAGGCAGAGTCTTCAGATAGAGACTCTGAGGTAGCAACATGCCTATGGGTGCATTCAGGCAGAGACTACAATATTTCCCATGGAACATTCTAGAACATTTGCATTTAGCCCTGTTCCCTGCCATCCCTAGAGCAAAGATGCCCAACATGGGGCCAGATATGGCTGCTTTCCCACCTCATGCTAGACCAGAAGGCCCATCTCCTGCCTGTCACACTCAACACCTGAGGGTTGCCACCTGTCATCATAATTCCTTTGACAACTCTTTACTGAATTCCAGATATCATACTAGGTTGGAGATAAAACAGTGATCGGGACAGATGTGGTCCCCGCCCTTGGAGAGCTCACAGTTTCATTAGAGCTGCAGGTATAGGAAGGCTCTCCTTTTTAATTCCACTAAAAGGACTTCAAGGAACTTGATAACATGGAAACCTTGGGACAAAGAGATCACAGGTATGGATCCAGCCTCACTGGGTACTTGGCTCTCCCTCAGTCCTGTCCATTTTGGAGGGCCAGATAAGAGCCCTCTAGAGCTATCCTTATATTCAGCAGAAAATCCATGAGGCCTGCATCCTCCAGGCTTCTGATTATTTTATGTGTTCACTTAGCAAACATTATTGGGAACATCTGAGCCAGGCCCTGAGCTCAGGGCTAAGGACATAATTCTGAACAACACACCCTGACCTCATCCTGGAGGATAGACTCTAATGGAATTGGGAAAGCACAGATGGCCTAAATTTAGGACATTTAAGAGCAGCACTTCAGCTGGACATGATTGTTGTTAAAGGAAATAAGGCAACAGCAGGTGCTGACATCAGCTGACAATTTGAGCTTAGTATTTTTTTTATGAGTCTGTCTATTCTTACAACCACCTTGTGAAATAGGTACTATTATAAAATCCATGGATCAGATAAAAAGACTGAGATTTCAGGAGCTCAGGCAATATACTCAAAGTCAAGTGGTTGGTACTGGAACCAAGGTCCATAAGTCTCCAGAAGCATATTCTGAACCCACATGTTCACTGTATGGCCCCCAACTATAGCTTCTGCTTATTTTACAAAATATTGGCCATGCTCTTGATGTACAGATCCAGACATTACCAACATACTGAAAGAGCATTTGGAGTAAAGCAATGATAGAGTTAAATGGCAGTTTCTTTATATGGGGGCAGTTTGCTAGGGCCTTTCTGAAGCAACTGGGAAAGCAGGGTTGGAGCAGTCAGGGGCTGCACCAGAGAGGCCACAATAGAGAGAGGAGAAGGCAGAGTGGCTGCATTCAACAGCACTTAACCGAGACCCGAGCTCAACTGCACTCAGTCCACAAATATCAGATATCATTTTCAATAAATATGTGGCAGACAGTCTTGTCAGCCTCAAGAGGTACTATTTTCACGCTGCTATTAAGCTTAACATTGCATAATAAATAAGAACCTCTCCTTCTATGGTATTTGCATAGTGAAAGAGAGAGAGAGAGTCAACAAGATGGGAGATTAAAATACTAGGCAAAAGATTAATGCTGAGCCCTCTGTAGCAAAATCAACACCTCCACCTTGGGAATGCTAATGCCAGGTTCCCAGTGCAAGAAAATACATGCAGGAGATGCAAGAGCAAGCCAAGAATTCCCTAAATTCATAGCTTCATCTAAAAACCCTGATCTCAGTCCTGAGGAAAGGGAGGACCCACAGTGTCTGACTGACTTCGCTGGCTTTGTTCTGGGTTGCTTGTGGATCTCATTTTACTTTTTACAAGAGCAATATTTCATGGTGGTTCAGAGTATAAACTCTGGAGTTTGGCACTGTGTGTATCAAGTCCTCCTCTGCCATTTGACCTTGGGCAAGTTGTTTAACTTCCTAGACACCTGAGTTCCCTCGATGATAAAGTGGGGGTATTATAGTGCCTACCTCGTAAGGCTATTGGAGTGGCTAAATGAGTTAATTATGTACCTGGTAAGTAGTAAGTGCTCCTGTCCGTTATTATGATTTATCTTAATATTCCAATGTTAAGAAAAAAAATCTAATAAAAAAGCTAGTCAGTTTGAGGCTAACTACCTGAAATGGATTGTCCATTCAAAATTGCATCTGGCTCCAAAGGAGGCATTGAAAACCAGTACTAATATGAAGTCATCTTCCAGAAGTTAAGTTTGAGGAGAATGTCTCCAATGTTTACCCACCTAGTTTTTAAATTGGGGTTGGGGGTGGGGGAGGCAACAAAGAATCTGGTGAGAGACATCCTGCAACTGCTTCCAGCTCAAACTGAATTTTAGAAGGCCATAGCTATGCCATACAAGAGGAAGGAGGCCATACTTTTAGACTCACTACAGTTTGGTTATCAAAAGGGCCCCAAAGGTCCATGTGTTAAAGGCTTGGTGATGTTATTGGGAGGTGGTGTTGACTTTTAGGAGAAGAGGTCTTATGGAGGGGTCTTAGGTCATTAGAGGCATGCCCTCAAAAGGGATGTGGGACCTGATCTCTCTTTCTCTTGTCTCCTTACTCATGATGCAAGTGATTTGCTCTTCCACACTCTTCCCGCCAGGATGAGCTTCCCTCACCAAAGGCCCAAAGCCAAGGGGCTGCCAATCTTGGATGGAAACCTCCAGATCTATGAGCCCAAAGCAACTTAGAAGTCAATTGTCTGAGGTGTTTCATTATAAAATGCAAAGCTAACACACCCACCTTTCTCACCACAAAGCTTATGTTATGCAGAATTGATTTCGGACTGTCACTCTGTTCCTCTGAGCCAGCAGCTCCCTGGGCCGATGGACTGTGCTCAGCGTATACCTCCTGCCTCTGTTTCTTGACAAAGTGCCTTTTCTGGTCCTGCGCTTTCTTTGAGTTATTCTTCTTGCTGGTTTCTTGCTCCCATGTCAAGGTGGCATTTGCTAAAAGCAAGACAATATCTGGGTCTTCCGGTTGGGTGATGTAAGATGGGGGGCTTTTATCTACGAGAATTTTCTAAGAGTAAAGAGACAAAATTAGATGGGCAGATGTCATCCATTTGCAAGAATCTCCCCAATATTTCTTCTAATGACCCCCAAATCACAATCTTGGTGATTCTACCCAAGAAATCCAGGAAAGATATTCTGAAGTTATTTCCCCGGGAGAAGAATAGTCCACTATTACATTTTCTCTGGGACAGATGCCTCTTTAACCATGAGGCTCATGTGGGTCACCTACACTGGAGAATGCTGATTCTAGCTACATTTTACACTCATGTGTTAGATAATCCGCCTTTGCCTGCCTTTGGCTGTGGAACTTCTCTGTTTGACACTAATGTATGTAAAACCAAGGTCATGTGCTTAAGTCTCTATTGTGTCCTCTTTTTACATCCCCACTCCGCCTTGCTCAACCAAGTGTTTGCCACGTGCCTACCATGTGCCTGGCTAGGGGATAAACAGCAGAAATGCAAATGTAAAATGAGGCCGGTTCTTGTCCTTGTCTGGGAGGAGATGGGAACATGCATAGATGGTTTCAGTGAAATGTGACAAGGACAAAGCACTGTAATTTCCAGAGAAGGGACACTTGTCTCCCCATCTGGAGGTCCACGTAGTTGACGACCAATCTGAGTCTGTACAGGTGCTACACGGGCAGAGATGAGGAACGGGAGGGAGGGTGAGAACTTGTGCGTGGAGGACCCAACATGGGAGAGATAAGGATGCCTGCAGAACACGGTTTGTTGTTAGGGAGGGGGGAAGGCGTCAACAAGAAGTTCAGGAGTACTTGAGTCACAGGGCTCAAAGTAGGAAGGGGCTGGGAAACAACAGAGACAAAACCAAGGAGCCATTGATGGACGGCTTGAGGTCAGTCCTGGAGGGGACAAGTGTTCTAGAATTTCAAGCATGTAAGAATCCATTATGGAGCCAATATTTCAACAGCTCTCTGAGAGCTGTAATAATATACACGTGGTGGTGGTGATTCTGGTGTTGCCTTTAGAAAGCAATAACATTTCTTACAATGGTGCCTCTCAAAATGGGGAGCATATAGTGATCAGGAGGTGACTCAACAGGGCTCTAAATTCTTGAATGTGGAGAGTGAGAAGAGAGGTATGGGAATGGGAACCCAAGATGCTGATTTCCAGATGCCTGGTTTGGGTGAGTAGGACCATATGATTAATTCCTAAATATCTGAAGTGCTATTTTCTTGACTAGCATGCCCCTTTTCTCCATTCTTCACCTGGACTTCAAAACCACTTTTGTCTATACTTTTTGCATGTCACTTAATATCCTTACCATGTACATAAATTACTAGTGTACCCGGTCCTAGATCAGAATGGGGGCACTTGAGGTAAAGACTCTCTTATATTTGAACTTCCCACATGCTTTGTATATAGAAGACACATAGTGAATCTTTGATGAGTGAATAAAATGTGACTAAATGGAGGTCACTTTATTCTTTATCACTTCCATCATCACACCCATCGCAGCTCAAACTAGGTAAACAGGGGGGGAAGATTCAGAGCAACAGAGCAAACCCATACCCACTGCTAGAACAATCTTAAATTTATTGTTTGGATCAAGAGTAAAGGTCAGGAACATCATCTCCATGGACAGAGATTCTATTTTATTTTTCCCACAAGGGCAGAACACCTATAAAACTCACACGGATCCCTCCTCCATGCTTATTTATTGCTCTAACTCTAAATGGATATCCTTCTCTCAATGTCAACCCAACAGGGGACCCAGCTCTCCAGTGGATTGGTGCAGCATCCCCAGATCTGAGAATTTTCCCACCCAGAAATGAGATCTCTCTTCCCTACTCACCCAGTGTTAGTTATACCTTCATTCTCCTTAGAGAGACATTGGCTTCGGCCATTGCTTTGACCGAGAAAGGCAAGATTGCAATTGAAAACTTCATTACATTAAACATGGCAATCACACTAAATGCCTGAAGAACAAAAGAGAGACACAAGGGTTTAGGAGGGGAAGCTGTGTTGACTCTAAACTATTCTATCCATGGGGGTTAAACTTACTGAGATAAAAAATGGTAGCACAGTTGGGATTCACAGAGGAACGTTTTGGTTTTTTCATTTCATGGCTCAGAAACCATGTGTTTAGAAAATTAGGGACAGTGGAATCCTCATCTATGTTGCTTCTGAATTTTCACCATAATGGTAGGAAATGTATCCCCTTGTCTCTGTTGAACCAGAAGGGAGGCCTTTTAACTGAATACTTCTGGAAATCTCCATCCACACCACATTCTTCTTTAAGTCTAGACCATTCAATGTGCAGATTTTCCTAGGTCATTCTCTGCTCTTTATTCTTCAGGGCCATCTGACCCTTTGGGACTAAAGGTTCCCTTCTCCACACCACACATAATAACCCCAGGGATGGAAGTGGTAGGCTCCCTAGAAGGATCTGCTTGCCCCTGCTGACTTGACCTTTGGCTCTCCTGCTCTCAGTACCTGGCCTCTGTGCCCTGCCTCCCCCCGACACATACACACACACCAATGCCAGATTTGAGAGCTTTTGTTCCATTGCACTTCCCCCAAAAGTCACCTCCTGTCTTCCTCGGGTTCTTGCTCTCTGAATCTTACCTAGTAGGTAATTATTATGGGTGAATGAAAACAAGTTACCTCCCTTCTCTGGGTACCCCAGGGGTGCATGATCTCATCTCTGAGACTTCATCTTCTCATCTGTCTGACTTCTAATTAGCAGCCTCTCTCCAGCCACCCATTTTAAAAATTAATAACACAACTTCCTTCACCAAATCCTAAGTGATGCTGCCTGCTTTTGAAAGGGTCCCATGGACAGGGCCCCAGGCTTCAACTAATTCTACTTACTTTGCTAAGAGGATGATGAAGGATGCTCCTATCACATCTCATCCTAAATACACCCCCAAAGCAATTCTCTCTCAGGTCCCAAAACAACACCTTTGCTCTGGAATCCAGGCCTTCGTTGACAGAGCACCTGGGCTGTCTGACATGACCAAAAACGTCTGAGCTGACCTCCTACTGACATGGTCCTAGCAAAAGAAGCAACTGCAAGCGATTCTGAATCCAAAGAAATAAGAGTTTTGCATTCAGAGAATTTGGTTTGGATCTAAATTTTTTTTAAACCATCACAGTAGAAAATATTAACTATATGCACTTAATTTGGTTTCAAATTGACTTTCTTGATGTGCTACTGCTTTATTGGAGGAAAAACAAATTGGGATCATAGAAAGCAGGCGCAATAATTGGGCAGTGTTCTCATCAGCTTTCAATACATCACTGCCATTGATTTCAGCTTTGGGCTCAAATCCCTTGACTATTCCAGAAAGGAAACTGGGTATGAGGTATTACCTGCCGAAGATCTTGAGAAAATAAAAGCATCTCTCCCTCTCTCTCTCTCTCTCTCTCTCTCTCTCTTTCTCGGCCTCTATCCCTCTCTCTGTCTCTCTCCCTAACCCTTGTTTACTTTCCTCCAACTACTTGTCCTGAAGACATTTCCTTTAATATTTTTGTTGCTTTTTTTCTTTATTTAAGGCAAGGGCTATTTTCTCTCTGGCTCTGTGTTTCTTTACCTTCGAAGGCTCAGGTCCATTGTAAAAAGCAAGCTCATCTCACATTCATCGTGGCTCCCCCCTGTGGCTTGCAACCTACTTTTGCCTGGCCCCGGGTGAGAATCAGGCTAATAAGAACAGCAAACACTGATACAGCACTTAAGGGCCAGGGGTGATTCTTCGTGCTTTGTATAAAATGACTCTTTCAGTCCTCACAACTGCACTGATAGGGACGATTATCCTCCTCTTAAAAGATAATAAAAACCAAGGCAAGATAAGTTCAAAGATTTGCCCTAACTCATAGCTAGGAAGTAGTGGGCAGACCTGGCTCCTAAGCGGGATGGGCTCAGAACCCAACACTGCCTCTCCCAAGACCTCCAAGTCCTTTGACCCAGGGAATGTTCTCAAATTCTCCCTCTTGTAGTATACAGCATAGGAATAAAACATCCAGGTGCTATTTTGGTTTCTATCTTTTCTCCAGACATAAAATTATATCCCACTGTTAACTGGCACCCCTGCCCTGCCATGAACAGAGGGTAAGGATCATGGTTAGGATCTCCTGGAATCCTGGTCACTTTGGACTGGATTCGGGCCTAGTAGCCTATTGTGATTGGGGGCTCTGAGGCCAGGGTCCAACAAAGGTGGGAAGGGGCTTGCCAGGGGCAGGGTACAGAAGAGGCCAGGTCTAGAGATGTTCTTACCACAGGGGCCGTGAGGTTGCGCCTCAGGAGGATGTGGCATGAGAATGTCAATACGATGGCTATGGTGGACACAATGGGGGCCAGGGCTGAGTTTCCACTCTGGACATATCCAGCTTTTTCTAGCAATTTTCTTTCCCTCTTTCTGATATCTGTGAAACAGAGAGCAGTCTGAGGTGGCCTTGTTTTGTATGTCAAGCACCAACAAGAAGACACGTCTCCGTGCCGCCTGGTCCTCCGCCAAATGAGGGTCAGTGATTCCAGTGGTACAGAAGCCCCGGACCAAACCCAGCAGGGATGTGAAGCCAGAGTCGGTTGCCATAACTGGATGGTTTCCAAGGTCCCTTCCTGTCCTGTTACTCTATGTGTCAAGAGTCGCAGGCTCAGATGCCTACGAGGGCCAGGCAAGGACTGTAAGTGACAGGAGTGAGGAGGGGGTGGGCCCAGAGGGAATGTGACCGAATGAAGAGCCCAGACCACAATGAGTGCCTGGGAGCCCAGCGTTTCCTTCAGCTCTTCTGAAGTTTGAGGTATGGACCTTTATAAGCTATTTTCCAACTTTTATATGTTGGGAACTCATTGAAAAAAAAAAAGTTTATAAATATTGCTGTCCCAGAGACTACCAGACCCTGATGTCCCCTACCAGCCACCAACACTCAAAAGAGTATTTTTCCCTTTCGTAAGACTGCAAGGTACCCAGAACTCTGCACTGCTCACAAATTAAATCCAAACCATCTTCCCCTGGTGTTTACAGTTCTCAGCTCCAATTTCAGCCTCATCTGCAAAAGCCCTTTCACATCAATTGTGCAACGGCGGCGGCTGTTCTTACTGAGTGCTCTCCGCGAGCCAGGTGCGCCACTCAATGCTTCACAGCCCCATCTCTTTAGGTTCTTCTCACCACCCTGACGAGAGGCTATTATGAGGCCCTTTTGACAGGAGAGGACACTACCTTAACAAGTTAACCAGTTTGCCTTTTAAGAGATCGAGGAAGAATCAGAACCCACTTCTACTGGGATTCAGAGCTTTGCTACCCATGTGCCCTTCACCCCAGAACATCCACTTTCCCAAGCATGCACCTGCATCTCCACCCCCAGGATGTTGCTCCTACCTGGGGAAGCCCCAGATCTCTGTGTGTCCACATCCTTCCTGTCCTCTGCCGGGAAGCCTTTCCTGACCTCCCCACCTGGTGTGCTTCCCCCCGGGAGCTCCAGGCAGCCTCTCTCAGGTCTCCCTGGGGCACGTCCCCTTTTTGTCTTACAGAATAATCAATTCAGGTGCTCACTCATCAAACACATTTTAATTCAATGTTTACTATATGATAGGCATTGCATTTGGTGCTAGGGAATAGAGGAATAAATAGGGTCTTGGCCCTCTTCCGGTGGGGGAAGATCAACAATAAAGAAAGAAACAATTAAATAAGATAATTATAAATTTGTTGAATGATCTCAAAGAAATGACCAAGGTAGAGTGATGAAGAGGCATTGGTAGAGCACAGACATGGTTAGAGCTCTGGTCCAGAGGGCCTCTTTGAGTCAGTCACATTGAGAAGAGACCTAAAATCAAATTAGAGTCACTGTGAACATATAAAAGAAGGGTTCCAGGCAGAAAAAAATAGCACGTGCAAAGATCCTGAGGTATGAGGGATGTGAGACACTTTGCTTTAGAAACAGAAGGTTCAAAATCTGCACTAAAATGTGGTGAGGTCAGAGTGTTCACCAGGGACAGATCGAGTAGGACCCAATAACCTATAAGGAATTTGGACTTAATTCAAAACATCTAAATTTGAAAAAAATCAAAGTGTTTTAAGAAACCACCGAAGAGTTTCCTGCAGGACCTAATTGGCATTTTTGAAAGGTCACACTGGTGCATAATGTTTTGAGGGGGAAGGTGAAAATCAGGAGGGGGGCACAACTAAACCTCCTCACCACAGCCCGGGAGAGGAGATTGGCTTGAACAGGAGTGGCAGTGGGGTGGAGAGAAGCAGATGGATTCCGGGTATATTCTAGAGAGAGAGCCAACAAATTTGGGACTGTTTTTGAGCTTAGTCATCTCAACCTCCTTTAATCTCAGAATCAGAAACCCTTTGCCTGATCATTTGTGTAACTCCCGTGGTCTTACACATAGTAGGAATTTGATTTTTTTTTTTTTTTGTAAATTAAACTGATTTGAGTTAAATTGAGTTGAGCTGAAAATGGGATGAAACTTAATGAAACCAAATGAGATTGTGTTGAAGTGAGTTCAGAATGTGAGGAAGTGTGTCTGAGCCCTCAAAGAGAGTCCCGTAGGAAGGCTGATGTGCCCCGTCAGAGGTACTTTCTTCAGCAAGCTCAGAAGCAGGTTTTTCTAAAGCACTTCCCTGATGTGCAGACCCACAGCTTCAGCCCCAATTACACGCTGATGCAAAAGTGTCATCGTAGATCCAGAGAGTCGATTGTAACTGTGATTCATACCATTAATTGGCCAACCACCTGAGTCCATGTCAGCAGTTATGGAAATGTCCCTGCAATTAAGATTTGCATTTATATTTGATTGAAATAGTTTTTAATATCATCTTTAAAAAAAAAAAAACTAAAAATGCATCCTCAAATCTGCCCAAGAAATGTTGAGTCAGTGGGCCATTCAAACACAAAGCTGATGCAGGTGAGATTTGTGTGTGTGTGAGTGTGAGCGTGTGTGTGTGTGTGTGTGTGTGTGTGTGTGTTTGTAGATTTCTTATAAGTCAAAGAAATAGCTTGAGGCAGCTCCTCGATTGCTTACAATGTTAGTGGATTATTTTTACTGATTATTTTACCTTTTATCAAAGGTACTGGTCATGCCAGGATCCCGTGCCCCAGTAAAATCACAACCATATGTTGCTCACCCTGGGATTCATCACAACAGATGCCTGGCTCTCTTATAAAGATTATAAAATCTCCATAATCCTTGGGAAAATCCTTGAACCTGCAGAGCATCTCAGGGGGTTCCTTCAACTCACTTCTGCAACGCCTGGCCCTGGGAACCTTAAGAACTCCCTAGAAGAACACATTCTACAGGGTAAGTGGTTCTCTCAGCAGTTTCTCACCCTACCTCGAATGGTGTTCGTAAAAGATCTCTCCCAGGTGTACATTTTAATCAGCTTGATGCAGGTCAGAAACTCATTCATTGTCTGAACGCGCTTGTCTGTCACCGAAATTGCTGATCTTCGGAAAGCTGAATTGAGCCTAGCCATAAACATCTGAAAGCAAGGTATAAACACTGTGTTCGGGGGAGAATTGCTGAGTTGCAGTTGGCCTAAATACTTAGGGACTGGAGCACTAGTGCCAGGAAAAGTTCTGAGAAGTTGGCTGAGCTTCTCAGCCGAGTCCTTCCCTTGAGATTTGGCAGATGACCTGGCCTGGGGGGAAACCGCTGGGGATCAGGCAGGTGATACATAATGAATTGCCAGGATGCAAGGGGGGGGAGTGCTGGGGACTTTGGCAAACTGAAGGAGCATGCTCCTTTTCCCCCAAAATATTCAAATTCAAGTTCTTCAAAAACTACACTGTGCCAGCAAAAGAAATGAAGCCTTCTATCCAATTCCATGAGCGCAAATGCAAATGCACAGCGAGCGGTTCCAATCGCAGAGGTCTGCCATTACCTGGATAGGGATGAATATGATATACACGAATATCCCGATGAGAGCTGTGGGTCCCAGAATGAAATAGGCGTACACTGCACAAACGGCCATTAGGATAGGGATGGTGGCTGGCAGGGGACAAAACAAGGCAGCTTCAAACAAAGAATAGCTATCACTTGATAGTATATTGAGAACCTGGAAAGAAAGCACATGGGTTCAGGCTTGGGGAAGGGTAACTCAAACATCTCCTCAACTGAGGGTTTTCTGAACAGCTAATGGGGCAGGGCACCTGATGAGTTTTGGGGTCTCATTCTGGACTGAGGATCCCGAAGAGGAATGACTTAAAGAGTAATAGAAACTGCCAGGTGCAGTGGTGCACGCTTGTAATTCCAGCGGCTGGGGAGGCTGAGACAGGAGGATCTCGAGTTCAAAGCCAGCCTCAGCAATGGTGAGGTGCCAAGCAACTCAGCGAGACCCTGTCTCTAAATAAAATACAAAACAGGGCTGGGGATATGGCTCAGTGGTCAAGTGCCCCTGAGGTTCAATCCCCCATAACCCCACCACCACAAAAAAAAAAAAAAGAGTAATAGAACCATCTAGGTGATGCTGGAGAGACTGCTTGCTGCGTACTCTGTATCTGTTTGCCCTTCTTAGGCAGCAGAGTTCAGGCAGTATGGCGCCCAGCTAAAAGACTACATTTCCCAACCTCCTTGGTGGAAGGGGTGACCGTGGGAAGGGCATGGTGAGATACAAGTCAAAGTGTGTCATGGGATGTTGGGATGGGTTCTAAAGAGGAACCAACCCAACTTGGAAGACACACCCATGTTTGTTTTTCTCTCCCTCTTCCTACCAACTATCTGAAACATGGTTGGGATGTCTGGGATCTCTAGAGTCTATCCTGAACCATTGTGGGAACTACATGCTAAGACAGTGACGAAGAAAAGAGAAGGATCCTGAAATCCTCCTGCCAGCCCTGGATTGCCCTCTTCCAGACTCCTTTTAAATGGTGAAATAAATTCATCTTGGTTAATCCACTGTTATTTGGGGGTTTCTGTTACTTTCAGAATCTAATCATAATGGATGTGGGACTCTTTGAACACACTGAAAAGAGCAACTGTAAGAGCCAGGCAAGCCCTTTCTCTTAACTCGCACCACTTGGGGTTCCCTTGATTAGGAGAATTTTCTTGAATAAGCAGCAAGGATTTTATTGCTGAGGATTAAGGGCTTAAGAAAATGTCAACTCTGAAGTACAATAGGCATGGTTTTCATAATGGCTTTGGCATCCCAAACGCTACACAATTGGAATTATTGGATCCACCCATCAATCAATTTTATTGAATACCTATGGTTGTGCTCTTCATTGAAAACCAAAGGGATAAGAATGAAGTCACCTCGGAGGCCTGTCCCAGCTGTAACTAGGAAGTCACCCAATTCTCCTTTCTCTGAACTTTTCCCATGTCTTGAGTCCCCACCCCCTCTGAAATGCAATATGATGGATAGGATATGGATAATCAAAAGAAAGGCTAGTGCTCCATCCAGACCTCTCACACATCTTAAAAACTCAAGAATTAATTTTCCAAAAGTAGACTCCTTCTGGACAAGCTTACCTCACCAACAGAGAAGTGTGTCAATGTCTTGAAGGACACCAGGTTTTCGAAAACCAGGGTGGAGAGGGCCACCTTCAACCGGATCGCCGTGCGGTAATTTATGGCCCAGGCAAGGGCCCAAAAGAGGACCTTGGTAACCTCGGTGGCAAAAAGGGCTATGCACAGGCTGATGCCAACCCAGACTTTCCTGGAGGAGCTCTCGGTGTGCTGGAGGATTTGGTGAATGAGAACCGTCTGTAAAACAGCGCGGTGGAGAGAGGAGAGGGCCACTGGGGGTGGAGGTTGGTATATGAGGCCTCAGATAATGTCAGCAAGCAGACTTTATGAGGCAAACTTTTTAATTAATTTCAGTGGCTGCTGCGCTCGACAAGGATTAACTTTATGAAAATTCGCCCCTGAGGAGCACAAAGATAATGACAATGTACTAAACCCACCAGTTCGTAGAGAAAGTAACTAATGACATGCTTTGCCCAGCTGGGGACCTAGGAGACAAGGCAGAAGAAGGGCTGCCCCCACTCACCGGCCCTATGGCTGACATGATGATGCATAGGATGTTGGCCAAGATGTCCATCAAGACACGCGTCCTCTGGAACTTCCAGGCCACTTGGCCCAGGGAGGCCTTCTCGGGACCCACCCTTTCTACCTCTTTATCCCAAAGGATTCGAAATCTGTGATGAAAGAACAGAAAAGATATTAACATTGCCATTTAAAACTGCTGTGGTGGGCACACCCTGACAGGGGGTACCACACAGCCCTTGTTCCTGGGAGTGGTGCTTTGCCTTCAGACAAGCAGCATGGATTCACCTTCTTCTTTGCCTGGGCAGGTGGCCTACAGGAGGGGCAGAGGGCAATGCCTAGACAGGGCTGAACAGCTGGCACTTGGGCACACTCTGCCTTTGCTTGTACTGCCTCCTGGCCAGCTCTTCTCCAGGGCAAAGAAGACTGTCCACTTCCAAGATCTGAAAGACCAGCATGACAGGAGAGTGGCATGTGAATCAAGAGGCTGAGAGGCATAGCTAGGCCACATCTCCCGGGACCTCAACAGCCTCCATGAGGAGATTAGATTGTATTCCAATCTCAAGTGCAAGAGAAGCCATCCCAGGTTTTTAAGCCACTATAACAGGACCATTTCACTTATCTAAAAGATCGCTCAGCTGCTGTGAAAGCAATGGATTATTGGAGGAGCAAGGGAAAGGTAAGGATCCCACAGTAGAAGACTATTGGCATCCAGGTGGGAGGTGCACAGTTCAGTAGTGGGTGCAAGGAAAGGTGGAAGGGAGTGACAGCAAGACTCACCCATGAATTAGAGATGGGCGGAATGGAGAAGGGTGGATCCCAGTTTCTTGGATTGACCAACCATGTGAAGGAAGTTTAAGGAGTCAGGGAAAAGAGGAAGAGGAGAAGATTACCAAGTTGGGACTGAGATCACTAATGTAGTTTTAAGCACTTGCCTAGCACGTGCAAGGCCCTGGGTTCAATCTCCAGCATGTGCACACACACACACACAGAATTCAGATTTGGATATAGATGCTTGTGAGTCACCCAAATGTCACTGTGCAGTGTCATGCTAGGTGTGCAGATTCAGAATCCGGAAGAGAGGCCAGGACTAGAGATGGGTATATCATTGAGTAGCCCGCATGTGCTTGGTGTCTAAGCTTTTGAAACAGAAGACAGCATAGAAGAGGATCTAAGATGATGTGGGGTAGATGGAAGGGCACAAGAAAAACGAGAGAGTCAGGCCAGAGAGCTGGAAGGAAAATCCAGTACTCCACAAACGCCGGTTCAGCCCTTTTCTTTCAGTGCTGCCTGGCAACTTTCTCCAGACAGTAGATTCTATCTAGAAATTACCACTGGCTGAGATGGCTTCAGGGCAGAGATGAGGGGAAGTACCATTCTAGAAGCAATGGCAAGGCTACAACTAACACTCCCAGCCCTTTGAGTGTTTACCCCAAACTAAGCCCTGTACTTTACCCCCATGTGGCCAAAGACAGGGTGAAAAATATCACAAGGGCCTTTGAGAACTTCTTCCTTGTTGAAGACATTCTTGGTCATCAGAACTATAGCATTCAATGCAGCTGGTGGAAAGAATAAAAGTGAAGGCTCTGTGTGCACAAGTCTTCGTGCATTTCCAACTGAAAAGAGCAAAGTGATGAACAACTACAGAGTATATTTCACTTTTTTTCCTTAAATGTAAAAAGCACAACCTGTGGGTGGGGAGGAAAAAGAAGAGGCATTGCCCTGTCAAGGATGATGGCACAGGGCCTGTTTCATCAGAGTAGGAAGATCCTGGAAAGGACCGCATCAACATTTTAACAGTGTTTAACCTCTGCAATGGGAAGCAAGAATATGCTAGGGATACTTGCACTGCTTAAATTTTGTTGCTTTAACATTTTTATAATGAACATGAATTGGCTTGGACCAATGACATTTCCATTTTTACAAGTCAAAATGGCAAATACTGGTGGTCACGTTGGGTTCAGCCTAGGTGCCTTTTGTGATACAGAAGTCCAATAATGGTTTCTAAAATGAAACACAACACAATGCCAAGAGCTCTATGCAGCAGCCTGGCAGGGCCACCAACATCCAGCAAAGTGAGTTTCCAGCCACCTTTGTTCTACAAAGGAACTGAAGGACCTGAGCCTCAGACTGGAGCTCTCCAACCAACTCTGCCCAACCCTCACCTCCCCTGAGGCAAGAAGGGCAGGCAGTCAGCCCAGGTCTCAGAGAGCAGGCACTGAGCAGGATCACCAGCTGCTCTGTGCATCAGTTCCATACAGGGGAAATGGAGGCACCCAGAGGGGACCCCAGGACCCCTTCCTAGGGTTGGCGCTCTCCCCAGGTCACGGAAGCAAATTCAGGTACCTTCTGGCGTTGGTGTCAGATGAGTCATATGGTGACAGCGGGGGCAGGGTGTCCACAGTCAGCGTGTGCCTGTACCCTCTAACCATCATTGGTGTAAGCCAGGAGAATGTGGCAAAGGAGAGCAGCCCTGCATCGTCTACCGGGTTGGATGCCAACCTACAGACAAATGCAATACTCAGTGTTTCTGGGTGTTGGGGTCATTGCCCTGGCCCCCTAGTTCGACTTAGTAACCACAATAATAACTACAGCCACACTTAGAACCTGGGACTTGCATTCATTCACCCTGGGGCCAGTTTATACAAGCTCATGAGAGACATTATTAAATTTTCAGGAATTTTGCAAGTCAATTGCTAAATGCAGCCAATATTCAAAATTAAGTTACATAAATTTAAATAAATTATCCAAAAGACAAAAGGTGGCTCCACACTCAGATCTCATCACTTCCTAATTATGTTACTATTATCTGTTTTCTTGAAGTTATTTGCATCTATTATCATCTTTATACTGGAAATACCATGGGATGGGATGGTACCGGGTATCTCTTCCCAACTTCGTATTCAATAGCATCATATAGATGGCTCAAAATCGACCATGGTAGAGTATTTACACAACAATAATTGATAAGTGTTATAAACCAATGATTTTTTTTTCAGTGAAATGGTTGTTGAACATTTTGCCAAAGCTTGAGCCTCATGATCATCTCATGGGAAGAAGGGCACTTGCCACATTTGATAAATGAGGAAATGAGAGACCCATTAGTTGACCCTCAGAGGGATCAAGTACCTGTCTTTTGCTTTCCAGGGGACTGGTAAAGTCCAGAGCAGGGCATGCCACAGAGGGCAAGGCGTCCCAAGAAGGTAAGAGCTGAAGGGAAACTCTGGGCTTATTATGAGGACTGAGGGCACCGACACATACAAAGTGCTACGTAAGTATTACCTAATGGATAAAGGAGAGAGATAGGAAAGGCAAAGGGGCAGGAAGAAGAAATGGAGAGGAGCAGGAGGAAGAGGAGGAGGAGGAGGAGGAGGAAACTGAAGAGAAAGAGGAGGAAGATGAAGAGATAAAAGGAAGAGGAAGGGAAGAAGAAAAGAAGGAAGAGGAAGAAGAAAAGAGAGGAAAGAAGGAAAAAGGAAATGTGCCTAAGAAAGAAGAAAAACCAATGTTTTTGCCCTTGAGGAATTAATCGAGTAAGACAGAATAAAAGTCAAAGACACAGAGCATTAGCTACCAATTACTGAATGTTAGCTGTATTCCAGATGCCCGAGCTCTATATTGTGAAGAGGGTTCCAAGCAAGCTCAGGCTGGCAGTGTCCCCTCTCAAATGCACACTGTGTCTATTCACCATTATTTTTTCAGAGCTTTCTCAGGTGCACCAGTGTGCAGCCCATGATTGCAGGAAGTTCATTCCCCGCAGGGTCAAACCTGAACTAAGAGTGTGTTAGACCATGGGTCAATGCTCCCACCTCACATCCTTTGGGTAGGAGCTTGGACCCTTCTCAGGAGTCGAGTCCCCCTTGCCTATAGCAGTGGCCCATCCCATGTTGCCTTTTATTCCTTCCCTGTCTCACTCTCCCTAAATCTTTATCCCTGCTTCTTGGAAGGTGGAGTGGCCAATTAGCCCCGTTGGCCCTATCCAACAGCCAGCCAAGCCCAGGAGCACAGTCACCTTGCTGGGCAACGGATGCCTAAGACCAGGTGAACTACCCCCAACTAACTCAGCCCAAGTTGCTTTACTTTATGGGCCGCCCATAAAATTATAAGCTAAATACGTGGCAATTGTCTTAAGCCACTAAGTGTTGGGGGAAGTTTGTTAAAAAGTAAAGGCTGTCTCCAGGCAAGTTATTTAACCTTTCTTGTGCCTCGGTTTCCTCTCCTATCAGATAAAGACAATACCAGTACCTCCAGGGTGGTTATGAAGAGTGGATGAGATGTTTGCAAAGCACTTGTGCAGGTCCTGGCACATGAAAAGCTCTCTTTTAATGTTTGCTCTTGATTCCCCTTCATCAAAGGACAGGAGGAGACAGGAATTGAGTGATCAGGAAGTGGGTACATGGGCAGATGGGTGGATGAACAAAGGACAAACATGCAGAGCAGCACATTGCGGGGGAGGAGGGCAGTGCCCACTCTGCTCATGGGCTCACAGCTATCCCTGGGTCAGATCCTGTCCTGACCCCACTTCAATCCTCCTCCAGACTTACCTTGCATAGGGACGCACTGGGATCATGGTCTTCAAGCTGGGGTCATATCTCTCTGAAAAGGACCTCCGCTGGCCTCGCCGATCCAGATCAGAGATAAGATAGGGTCCTTCCCCAACCATCATGAGGGCTCTCTGGACCCCTAGGCCAAAAGCCTAGGGACACTTTTACTCTGTGGCAGAGAGATGGGGAAGGCTCACTGAGAAATGAAGACGTCTGGAATAGTCAGACAGCTCCTACCCAACCCAGACCTGATCCCCTGCATTGACCCCACAGACCTGGTTTTACCAACTCGCCATCCACATTTATGCAGGAGTAGGACCCAAAGCCCCACCACATCCCTTAACTCCATCCTGATACTTCCTTCTTAGTAAGAGCATTTTGCTCCTATTCTTTTCCCCTGTTGGGTTGAATGGGAGCAAAAAAAAAAAAAAAATCCTATTGTGAGTTTTCTGGTAGAAACCAGGCTGAATCCCAGCCTGGCAAAAATAATTTCTAAGAAACTGGGTTTGCCCTCTTAGCATGATCCAAAGTGAGAATTTTCACACCCCACACACCCTTTATTCTCCCAGATTACCTCCAGAAGCTTGTGTATCTACATCCCCTTTACCTGGATACCCACTGATAAGAGAACTTCAACCTCTCAGGACCAGACCCACATTTTTTCCCACTTCTGTGGTCCCTGCCCCCAATGGAATCAAACAACCCAGTTGGAGAGGACACTTTTCAATGTGGTATGTCCAGTCCACAAACCAAACACCTCATTCTCTAATCTCCTAAGGACTTCAGTCGCTTCTTTTCCTGTGTTGGGTTGCTTGGGAGCTTAAAAGCTACTCTTGCTTTAGGATTCCATGACATTCCTCTCCCCATATCCTAAAAATAATTTCTCCTTTGATTTTGTTTAACCTCACCTCTGTTAAGTTGGTTCCTGTCACTTGCAATCAGAAGCTTTAATATTATATACACAAAGGAGTCACTCACACCCCCATGAGTTCTCTCCATAAGTCTGAATATACCAATTCCCACCAAGGTATTAAACATACAGCATGGCAGAGCTGGGAGTATCCTCAGATGCAACTGTTCCAAAGTCCTTATTATACAGAAAAGGAAACAGAGGTCCAGAGAGAGGAAAGATTTCCTCCAGTGTATATGGAGAAGAATGTCACCATCTCATCTGGGGCAGTCTAGAAACAAGGGAAACTGAGACTCCCTACTTTCTGCAATAACCTTGGGAAATCCCTTGCTTATATTACAAGAGGTACTTCTCTGGGAAAATATGATGGTGGGTTTTTTTAATTAAAAAATATTTTGAAAATCAAAATGTCTTTATCACAAAAACACAAATTCTCCAAAGTGGAAATGGAAGCCTTGTAGTCAGCTGGAAGAGGCACATGCAGTAGATCTGCTCAAAATTTCTCCAGTCATTCAGTTAGTGAATACTCATTACCTGTATACCACAGACCCAGCTTCTAGACTCCTGATTCAATCAGAAAATTAGAAGTTACCAATCAAACTCACTACTGCTTACGTGTACCCTACTCTGTACTCCACTCTCGGTTTACACCAACTAACACTGAGCACCAGCCCAGCTGAGAGTCTCAACACTCCCCGAACAAGGTGCCAGCTCCTCCTTCCTTGGGGTCTTTGTACTCACCACTGCCACCATTGGAACAATCTCCTATTCCTCCCTTCTCTGGACCAACTCCTGCTCAGGCATCAGGGCTCATTTCAGACCCATCTTTTTCTGGGAAAACTTCCCCACTTACTTTTCTATTTACCCAAACAGACTATGAGCTTCATGTCAGTCTCTTTCACAGCTATATTTCTCACCTGGCCCAGTTCCTATGTGTACTGGATGTTCAGTACATATTTGTCAAATGGATCACTAGTCATGAGTAAGACAGTAGTCTAGGACAAATCCCCCCACAAGGAGAAATTAATACACAATATCACACAGTATAATGTGAACCACAGTATTATATTAGCCCTAGGGAAAAAAATACCACAAAAGGGGGTTAAAGATAAGAAGTTTTAATCAAGTTAATAGAATGGAATAGTAAATAATAGATTAACCCACCCCCCAAAAAAAGATAGGCAAGTAAAAACAGAGGAAGAAAAACAGAAGGAATACATAGAAAACCAATAGCAAGCCAATAGATTTAAACCCAACCTTATAATTATTGCGTTAAATGTTAAAGGACTAAATATTCCAGTTAAAAAACAAAGATTGTCAGACAAGGTGTAAAAGCAAGATCCAATGATATGCTGCCTACAAGAGGTGTATTTTAAATATAAAGACATGAGTGGTTGAAAATAAAAGGCTAGAAAAGGAAATTCAATACTAACAGTAAGAAGTGAATAGATGTATTTATGATCTTCAAATAAGGAAGGATTTCTTAAAGAAAATTCAAAAAGTAAGTCATAAGTTTGAAACTATAAGATGTCTGTTCATCAGAAGGCACAATGTTTAAAAGATTTGCTGGTATAAATGTGATGCATTTAATTATAAAGAATTAGCATGCAGAAATCAAAGCATTTTCAATACATTAATAGCAAAAAAACAATCAATTAAAAAAGTGAGAAAAAGATAGAAATAGGCAATTGATAGATGAGTCAAATAAACACAAGAAAATATGTTCAATTTCTAAGTGCCCGGGAATTGTGGATTAAAACCAAACTACAGTAATAACCATGTGTCATTCTTCAAATAGGCAATATTAAAAAGCATAAAAACTTCACATACCAACACTTAAATCCTGATGGTGGGGCTATAAATTGAACAACTAATTTGTAAAGCAATATGGCATTACCCGGTCAAGTTAAAGATTGTCTTACTAACAAAGCTACCTTATCCTCCCTGGATATGGACATGCCAGGGGAAATTCTGCCTGTCCAATCAGTCACATACAGAGTGGCCACAAACTTTGCAAGATCTTTTTCATTTTCCTCACAATTCTCTACCACCTCTACTAGCCTCTCTTCTCTCATACTTACTGGTGTCAATACGGAAGTTAATCTAGAAAAAACACAAGGAAACAATCCACAGAGGATTTAATCTCATACAAAAATATCTTTATGGCCCCTCTACAAGAATATTTGAAGTAACTCTGTTTACAGCATCTCAGACATCTGCAAATAGGAAAATAGATGAACAAATTATATAATATGAACAGAGTATATTACTATTCAATGCTAAATATTAATGTGCTAGGTCCACACATCAACCTATATGAATGTCACACACAATAAATTGAGAACAGAAAAATTAATAAATTGCAAAAAATTGCACTCCGAAACAACTGCACAAAGTTCACATACTTTCAAAACAATAAATGTATTTCTTTTACCAATAACTGTATTTGCAATACAATTCCACTTCTCCAGGTACCCATGACTCCTTTTCCTGAAGAATGATATTAGAAACCAAGATCTGGGCACTAGGTTTTTTCCTTTGTTATTGGAGTACTTTTGCTTCTGGGCCCTCTCAGATGATGAAACAAGGAATATATGTGTGTATATTGGCTAGTGCAAATGCACATAGCTATAAATATTTCTATATGTAACTATCTGTATCTATTTTAAGATAAGCATACTGATTCTCCAACTTTAATCCATTACCATAATTGTCCTAATTCTAGCATCCTCTCCTTGCTTATCTACAAACTCCAAATCTAAAAGTGAAAAACCTGGTTCTCACCATCCACTATCCATTTACTTAATTATCCAATTAAGTATACATGCAGAGCAGCATCAAAATTATCAACCTATTACCCTGCAAGAAACAACTAGAGTACAATGCTTCCAAGAGTTCAGTGCAATATAGGAAAAAAAATAATAACTTTACAGTGAAGATAACCTGACAATCACCACCTCAGCCAGCTGATATTGGGGTCAGTATCAAGAGTGGTAAGTCATGTGGATAATATGTGCCCTTGAAATGATGTGATGAGAATGATCTTCCTCCCCCAAACCTATAATCCCAGCCTAATCTTGAGAAACACAGGAGACAAATACCGGTTGAGGGACATTCCTGACCAGTGCTCCTTCAATTATCAAGGTCGGGGCTGGGGTGTAGCTCAGTGGTAGAGTATGTCCTTCCCATTCATGAGGCCCTGGGTTTAATCCCCAGAACCAAAGCAAAACTATCAAGGCCATCAAAAATAAGGAAAGTCTGAGCAAATAACACAGCCAGGAGGAACTTAAAGGAAACGGAACAACTAAAGTGGTATCTTGGATGAGATCTTGGGACAGAAAAAAGACATTAGATAAAAACTAAGAAAAGCTAATGTAGCAATATTTGTTTGTGAATTAGAATACACATACTGTGATAAGACAGGATATTATATGTAGGGAAAACTGGATGTGGGGTATGTGGGAACTTTCTGTACTATTTTTACAGTTTTTCTATACATTTAAAACTTTCTTAAAAAATAAAGTTCAGGGGCTGGGGTTGTGGCTCAGTGGTAGAGCGCTTGCCTAGCATGTGGGAGGCACTGGGTTCGATTCTCAGCACCACATATAAATAAATAAAGGTCCATCAACAACTAATAAAATATTTTTAAAAAATAAAATAAAGTTCATTTTTAAGAAATTCAACATGATGGCTACCTCTGGGTGTAGGGAATGAGATCTGGAAGTTACACAGGGATGCTCCTATGTCATAATATTTAATCATAAGCCCTGCAACCAGGCTGCATGTGCTGTCACTGAGTCATGCAGAACACCTGTGCTAGAGAAGATCCAAGGACAGAGAGGTCAGTATGATCTGGAAGGAGGATGGGATTAGAAAGAATGTCCCGGGGGAGGTGAGACTGCATCTGGGTTATTGCAGAAGAAAGGAAAGGAAAGAAGAGTTTGAGAGAAAGCCCAGACCAAGGCTTTTGGCCAAGACTGAGTGTGTTTGTGGAGCTGCATGGCGAGGTTCCTAAGGGGACCTTACCATGTGCAGCAAGCTTTGGTAAGAGAGTCAAGAAATAAGGCTGTCATAAAGAAGAATGAAATTATGGCATTTGCTGGCAAGTAAATGAAACTGGAGAATATCGTGCTAAGTGAAATAAGCCAATCCCAGAAAACAAAAAGCCGAATGTTCTCTCTGATATGTGGATACTGACACATAATAAGGGGTGTGGAGAGGGAAGAATAGAAATTCATGGGATTAAACAAAGGGGAATGAAGGGAAGGGAGGGTCGAGGGAAATAGGAAAGACAGTAGAATAAATGGGACATAACTCTCCTATGTTCACATATGAATACATGACCAGTGTAACTCCACCTCATGTACAACCACAAGAATGGGCATTTATATTCCATGTATCTATAATTGTCAAAGTACACTGTACTGTCATGCATATCTCAAAAGAACAAATTAAAAAAAAAAAAACAAGGCTGGGAATAAAGGGCTTCAGATTTGCCCATTTATGTAGACAGCAATCTTATCGGTTGGTTCCTATATAGGACTAGATCAAGGCTAAAATGTTCCTGTAGAACTTTTTCCAAAAAAAATTCTGTTAGTAGTTAATTTTCTATCACTGTGACCAAAATACCTGACAAGAACAACTTAGGGGAGGAGAAGTTTCTTTGGGCTCATGCTTTCAGAGATTCAGCCAATGGGTAGCCAACTCCACTGCTCTGAGCCCATGGAGAGGCAGAACATCATGGTGGACAGGCATGGTGGAGGGAAGCTGCTCAGCTTATCACAGCCAAGAAACAGAGAGAGGGAGGGAGAAGCCAGGGACAAAATATATAATCTCCAGGCATGACCCCAGTGACCCACTTCCTCCAGCCATCTGCCTACAGCTACTACCCAGTAATCCATTCAAATCATTAACAAACACATAAACTGGATTAATCCACTACAGCTCTCACAATCTAATAATTTTACCTCCTGCATTAATACATGAGCTTTTTTGGGGGGGGCGGTGCGGGGAGGGGGTATGCATCCCATAATCCAAACTATGGCAACTTCTATTTGTGTATCAAAAAGTTCTTCAGAGTTTTCTCTACCCAAAGCATCATGCCCCTGGCCTTTCTGAATTTGTTTCAGGAAGACAATGGAGAGCTGCTAGTCACTCTAAAGGATGCTCAGTCTGAGAACAGAAAAGAAATTGGTCTCTCATCCTTAGAATGGTCATTGGTCTCTGAGTAAATGCAATCCAGTTCTGACCATAAAGGCAAGAAGAGACCAGGACATGGACATAGCCTTTGTGCACAGTCTTGAAACCATTTTCTGATCCTTAATACCACTGCACTACAGGTGAGTGATCAAGCTATGGTCCCTGACAATTTCTTGTGACCTCCTACTAGCTTCTGGACCACTCTCCTGCTCACCATGACCTGAGCAAAGCAGAAGAAAGAATTCACCGAAAGTTCTGAAATCCAATTGAAATTATTTGGGGGTGAAAGAATCACAGAATCCAAAAATTTCAAGAACTCAAGAAGACCTCAGATATGGCAAACTCAGCCACCCATATGAGGATTTCCTCTGGCCAACCTGATCCTGCTTCAACAAGCTTTGGCAACAGACCTCTGAATCTTCTTAAGACAGCCCTCATGTAGCACACATGCAGGAAATGCATAAACTGAATCCAGAGGAGATGTCAGACAAGTTCAAAGACACATTCTACAAAATAACTGGCCTGGGCGATTCAGAAGCATTATTATCCCGAAAGACAAGGGAAGGTGAGGGGAAAGCTTTGAATTGCAGGAAACTAAAGAGACATAACAGCTAAAAGCAATATGCAATTCTGGATGGGATACTGGACCGAAAAAAATAAGATTCAAAAATGTTCTTGGGACAACAAGAGAAAGCTGAATATGGATTCTATATAATTATGTTATATCAAAGTTAAATTTCCTGACTTTAATCATTGTACATTTGGATCATTTTGATCAGATGTTCTTTGAAAATACATACTGAAGAATTTAAGGATAATGGAGCAAAATACACACAGTTGACTTTGAAATGTGTCAGAAAAAATAATAATAATGCATAGAAAGAGATTGGTAAAACAATTGTGGCAAAAATATTTGTTTGCAAAATATGAGTAAAGGGTAGTCAGAATTTCTTAGGGTTGTTCTTCCTACTTTTCTGTACATTTGAAATCATTTCAAAATTAAAAGTTAAGTACTTTTAAAGGAAATAGCTCTAAAGGGAATCCATTTTTTCCCTCTGTAGAACCAGATGCTATTTTCCGGCAACCACTGCTGTGGTCTCAGCCATTTAGACAAAATCTATGCCCTTTCTATATGCCCTCTGATATTCTAGGACGACCTTCATTTCCTTCATTTCAACTCACAATGCCCACCCCCCAACTCAGTCGCTATTCGTCTCTTGTCCGGGCTGAATTCCCAGCCCCTCGTCCTGATCTGCCTTCTGAGAGGGTAGGCCTCGTTTGTTGATGCAGCGCCCTTACCTACGATTTCTGCCTTTTTGGTTCCCATTTTTACTGGCAAAAGGCCCCAACAGCAACCTGTCGGTAGCTTGCCTTTGGGGTTCTGAGTCCAAGATGTCCAACAGAGAAGGCCAGCTTCCCTGGCCAGTTTTGGGTAATCAGAGTGCATAGGAAATTGGTGCTGGGAGTAATTTCCTTGAACACTCCACGGGGGATGCAGAGTTATGATTACCTAAGACAGCTTGGAAGCTTTGCAGCTGGAATGACACTTTGCTAAATTTGGCAGCCCCGGAGGGAAATGAGACTTTTTAAAATCAGGAAGTCGGCTTTGGCTAATGTCTCCATCGCCGTCTGTCATGCCATCCTCTGCCAGGAGTGAGAAGCTGCCTAGAGTGAGAAATCTGCTAGCAGGCAGCCATGGGGGGAGGAGGGAACAGCTGAGAAGAGCTTCCAGGAGCCGGCACATGCCCAGGCAGGCCAGGGCCCCTGTGGCCATCACGACTCTGTTCTTGCCCTGACTTTTCCCATTCAGAGCATCTGAGGGCTGGCAGGAGATGGTAAGAAATCCCTTAGTGCATCTCTCTGCTTGCAGGCTGGGGGTTCCTTACCCAACGTCAATACACTGGACAGGTGGAAGCAGAGGAGGCCTCTGTTTAGAGAGGACACGAACTAATAAGTTGATGGCCTATACAACTTATGGGTCCATTTGATGCAGCCTGTAGTTTTTTGTTTAAATTTTTTAATGTGTGAAAAACATTTAATAATTAGAAGACATCACATTAAAAAAAAAAACCCTCTGGCTTTTCTGAAAAAGCAGTTGCTCTGTACATTCATGTGGCCATGGTCAGTGGCCATCACCCTTGGGGGCAAGGCATTCAGTCTTTAGTTAGCCACAGTCCTCACCATTCTTTTATTGCTCCCTGATTCTGGGGTTTGGGGTCACTTAGCATTTAGCACCACACTTACACAGTTATTGTTCATAAGTAGAATCATTTTTCTCTATCCTTGTCTCTGTCCAAGCTGGGGAGAACAACAGACGGCATCTCGAGAAGAAACATCTTCCACACCTACGGCTTCATATTCCATTTCTGCCTCTCTAACTTGGAAAACTGACAATTTCCTGTTTGAGAACTGGATTCCCAGTTTCCCTGGGTGCCCCACAATGGAAGTCCTTTCTTAGGACTCCTTTCACCATAAAATCCTTCCCAGATAAGAGACCAGGCTATTGTTGTTCCGGAGATCAGACTCAGAGCGGTGAGCATGTAGATACTGAACTACATCCCAGCCTAATGAATACATTCTTAATTTAAAACCACCCAAATCGGCAATATCTGATGGTCTCACAGCCTCCCCCAACTTCTTCCAGTGTCTGAGCAGCCTCCAGCTCAGAGGAGGCTTTCCCACACCCCTTCCTGCTCCTGTCTGTTCAGGTTGGCTCTCCCTAGCACATGTATGAGCAGATAGACAGAGACGAATCCCTGAGTGATGAGGGGCTGGTGTCAGAGTGAGGGTCCCAGGAGTGGAGGAAGGAGCAGAAGGAGGCATAGGCGGGTGAGCCAGCACAAAGTCAGGAAGGGAAATGAGATGAGGTGGTGCTTGAGGTCTCTTATCCCCCGAGGGCCTAAAATATTGGCTTGTGATGGCGTCTCCAAATGAGGTCACCCCTTTGGGACAGAGATGTTCTGACATAACTAAAGAAATATGAGAACCCCCATTTTAAATGTATGAGAACCACACAGTAATGCACCATGAATTCAAGGTCTTTTAAAAAATAAATCCTCATGATAAACTGTGAACTCTGTGTGTATGTGCACATGTGTGTGTGTGTGTGTGTGTGTGTTTGGGAGGGTGTATTGAAAGGCCTCATTTATTCAAGGTGGGCTTTTGTATATCACAGATTTTTTAAGGCCTGTCCTGGCATTCCTGCTTTTTCTTTCACATACCAGGAGTCTCCAAAAATGGAAGAGCCCAGGCTTCCTTGACCCTCTGGGAGTCCCAGGCCCCTGTTCCTTCCCACAGGGCAGCCACCTGTGATCATGTCACCCACTGGATCCTGTCCTGGGGATAAGAAACAAGGACCCTGAGGACTAATTGGTACCAATAATTGCAACAGAGAGAGACTATACCTGGACAGGAAATGCTCTGAGTTCTCAGGTGGAGAGGAAGAGGCAGTAGGCGTCAGAAGTCATGAGGCTCAGAAGGTGGCACCTGCTGTCCACTTTGCCTGGAACTCCTTCTCTCTATGGACCTTGGGTTTGGCTTCTCTTGTCCCACCTGCTCCCACCTGCCTGGAGCCCTCCTCTCCAACTGCCCCATTCAACTGCCACTCCCACCACACCTGAGGAGGGAACTCTGGGGGGCCAACATTCCCTCAGCCTACATTAAAGGGCACTGCCCCCTCTGGGGATGGTCCATCAGCTCCTCTGGGGACACACAGAGTTCATGCAATGTGCTTGCCTAGCCACCTCCTCATGGCCTGTCACAGAATACCTTTGTGTAGGAGGGAGGGAGGGTTCTCCCTCCAGCCCCATTCCAACCATCATGAGCCTGCCACGACTGGTGTGGGGCAAGGCTGAGACCAGTATCCACGCCTCCTGACCCTCTTCCTGGCCCCTGCCTGTTTCAACGTATCCCATTTCTTTCTCTATTCCTACAAAGGTAAAGCAACTCTGGACTCAGAAGAAGGAAGGGAAATCCAACCTTTAAAACAGAGAAAAATCTCATTCATTCATCCATCGTTTATTTCCCACTCACTTAACCAGAAATAGAAGGGCATTTTGAGCTCAATTCTTTTTTTCCTGAATTGACCAAAAGTCTGAGACTGAAACTTTGCGTAGAAGCTTCCTGCTTGTCACACTGCAAGCTTCATATGCTCTGGAGCCTGGGCCTTGTTGGATTCCTTGGGTCCCTTTTGAACCTTGCCCAGAACAGTTGGCCCAATCTCAGTTAGCAGAAGGATTTCACAGTGGCCAATGAATTGGTTAGGAGGGAGTAAAATCTCAATCCAGAAATAACAAATCTTAATTTGTTTTGAAGAATATTTAGACATTTTAGAAGATCTTCTCCACCTAACTTACATGGGTTTAAGGACATTTTTTGCTGTAGTCTTTTTATCTGCCCAAGGCTCTTTCTTTACTCTTGTGCTGGTCAATTCCTCCCCCTGCTGGTGGCTTCTGGCTTCTCTGTTTCCTAGAGATGCAACTCACTGACTTCACCTGAGCTGAAATGGGGAGGGTCTGGAGACAGATGCAGTGTGGGAAAACGGATCCTTCGAGGAAGGCTCCCTGGCATGGGGAGTGGTGAGACCAGCAGACGTTTTCTTTACGCACATCTAAAATGTCCCATTTCATTTACCTCCATCCCTTCCTCCGCGGATGCAAATCACTGCTAATAATATCACTTGACATTTGTGCCGCCCTTTGCGTATCCTGAAGTTCTTTATCCTCTTGATCACTCAATCTTCTCAACAATCCTGGTGGGGAGGGATTCTCCATGTCAGACTGCCTTGCACAGTCTTCCAAACAAGTGCAGATATTATGGAATTAACCAGTCGAGGACCCTGAGCAGTTTTTCTCCATGTTCAGACCAGGCCCGGAGGAGTTGAATTTCTACCAAGACAGACAGTATTCTGGTAAAGCAGAGTCTGATCTTTCAGGGAACAGATTCTGGAGTGGAATGATAGAGAGAGGCTGTCTGCTCTCTGGCCAAGGGAGTCCTTCAGCACAAAATAGATCAGCTCCTACTTCAGACAGTGCATGGGTTTGTCCAAGGTGAGGGAGCGAGGTCCAGCCTGGGGGGTGGTGGGAGGAGCATGAGGACCTATTGGAGTACAGGAAGAAAAATCGGAAATCCTTGTTACTTTTCCTCATCCTTTAAACATTCCGTTTTGTGTTCTATTAAATCAAATCTTTGGAGACGCAAGGGTCTCTGAAATAAAAGGACTTATTGAACCATTGCAAATGGTAGCCAGGAAAATAAAGGACCAGGTTCAGAGACAAGTTCCTACAATGATGGGCCAGGACCAGCATTGAGAGCATGTTTCATAAGCTCTGGGAAAGGAAAACTCTGTGCCCTATACTGGCTACAGAAACAGGGGCCTTGGTGGGACTGAAGTCAAGGTTTCAACATAAAAGGTGTTTTTGTTGGTCTCACCTGCAACCATTTACTGATTAACTTCCCTTATCTCTGCCCACTGGTCTATGTAATTAAAATTTAAGACATCTCATTGTTTTTCTTTTATCCTACAGATACACCAATACAGTGATTTGCATATCTAATATCCTGCACATCATTTGTACATAAATGATATATGCATATAACAGGAGTCTATGTGCCCAAAGATAGGGGTGCTTGTGGCAAGTAGAAATCCATGTTTGCTGGAAAAGAGAATTTTCCCAGCTCTGAGCTTCTAGGAGGCTTTCATTCTAAAATGAGGCTCTGTCTGAAATCTTCAAAAGGAAATATATAGATATAGATGTATGAACACTTATATATGTAAATACACACACACATATAAAATCAGTTTTAATGTAATAACAATTATACAAAGACAGAGACTCGGAGAAAGAGGCAGTGAGTTCTGGCCCCAAAGCACTTTGAAATCAGTGTGTGGAGTTGTAGAGACTCGATATCATGTGCTGGTTGAGAACAGGAGCTCTAGAATCAGATCTGACATCAAAGTTTCTAAATTTCAATTTCTCCAACTACAAAATGAAAACACTAACCTCAAATCATTGTAAATTAATTGAGGTTTTAAATTAGATAGCATGAATGAAGGGCACAGTGCCTTTTACATAGTAAACACTCAAAAGGTAGCTGTCACTTATGAATAATTTTCAAATTGGCAAGCTTTTTTGAGAGATAAGAAGTCCACCTTCTGGATTGCTGTTAGTCTGCCTGGTGGACATACATAGAAATATGTGCTTAAAAAACAGGTTTGGCTTATCTGTGTTGTTTTCCTAATGAATCAAGGAGCAAGATACAGGAGGAGGACCAAACAAAGTTGATATCAGATGGTTCTAGAAATGTGTGGAATTTGAATGGACTTTTAAAACAAGGGGAAGAAACACCAGGATTAGTGAACCAAAAATACATGCATGCAACAATTAGAGAACAATCCTTCTAATAAAGAACAAAAAGGTTTCATAAACTCAAATATTAAGTCCTGACCTCAGTCTCACCACTCACAGCTTAAAGATGTGAGCAAGTCCTTTGGCTCAGAGAGCAGCCTGGGAATTGAAACCCACCCTGCTCATGCAAAACGTTAACTCTGCATCCTCAGGACCAGGAAACCTATGCTAACGGTGAACAACTAAATTCTATCTTTAAATGATTGGTATATGATCTTGTAATACACCTATTTCCTTCTTTGCATTGACTCTTCAGAAGCTCACGGTGAAAACCCAGCCATCTCAGGCACCCACAACCAATCCTACATTTTATGTAAAATGATGTACCTGTGGAAGTGTTCTGTGAGCTTTAACTCATGGACAGGCAAAACCCCAGGACCACAAACTATATGTGATGCGTGTGGGGAGGTGGTAGAGGAGTGTTGTTGTGTCCAAAGTCTAGTTGTACCTGGGCATTGGGGTAGGATGCAGGAAAGCCCAAGAAAGTGCCTGGAGACAGCATGAGAGTCATCTGGTTTATTGAGGGAAAGCTTATAAGTATCAGTAACAGCTCCAAGAAAAGTTTAGTGGCAACAGGCTGAACAGATAGCACCTCTGACCCTCAAGGTGCTTAGCAAGCAGCGCCTCCTCTCCCTCGTGGCATTGGGTTCAGTGGCAGCCAGCTGGATGAGTGACATGTATCCTTTCCATGGCGCCCAGGCCAGTCCCCACGTAAAGAGAGGTTCTAGCTGGGCACAGGGGCACACGCCTATAATCCCAGCAGCTTGGGAGGTTGAGGCAGGAGGATCACAAGTTCCAAGCCAGCCTCAGCAACTGAGTGAGGCCCTGAGCAACTTAGCAAGAGCCTGTCTCAAAATGAAATTTTTAAAAAGGCTGGGAATGGGGATCAGTGATTAAGTGCCCCTGTGTTCAATCTGTGGGAGAGAGAGAGAGAGAGAGAGAGAGAGAGAGAGAGAGAGAGGTGTTTTATATATTAAGCTGCAGAAGTAGTGACATCATTAGCATTAACTTGCTTAAGTTTCTTATATGAATTGTCTCTCAAAATGTAACCATCTTGAACTGTAGGTAGGACAAAGGGGAGGGAGGAGAAGGAAGGGGGCACAGGGCTAGGGAAGACAGTGGAATGAGATGGTCATCATTACCCTAAGTATATTTATGAAGACATGAATGGTGTGACTCTACTCTTTGTTCAACCAGAGACATAAAAAATTGTGCTCTATATGTGTAATATGAATTGAAATACATTCTGCTGTCATATGTAACAAATCAGAATAAATTTTTAAATTTTTTTAAAAAGAGCCTAAAGAGATAAGATAATCAAATGCAATGATAGCTCCTTATTAAGATCCTGGATTGTCTGGAGAGGGGTGTCTGAGTTGTAGTAGATATTACTAAGATAAATAAAGACATTTGAATTGTGTGTTAGATAATGGTCTATCGGTTGTGAAGTTGTTCATTTCAGTGGTGAAATTTTATGAGTGTAACAATTATACTTTGGTTATGACAGAAGGTGCCTGTTTTTAGGAGCTATATGTAAAGGATGTAGGGTGGAGGGTTATACTGTCCACAAGTAACTTTCTAAAGGCTCAAAGGTCTGTGTTGGTATGCATATGTATCACACACACACACACACACACACACACACACACGGAAGCAAAATGTTAACAAATTGTTCATCTAGGTAGAGGGTATTTGGATATTCATTATACTCTACCTACAATCTTTCTACAAGTTTTGAAAATTTCAAAATAAAACACTGAAGGGAGGAAGAAAAAAAAATGCAACCATCGTGGTGTATACACAAGAAAGTACTTTCTACAGATAACAATAACTTGACCTTGGTTCCCGGTGTGCATAAGAGAAACCTGTGTCCTTCAAGATAATGTGTGTCTGTATCTTCTGGCCCAGGCTTGCTCTCATCGTCTCCTTAACTCAGCTAGTTAACTTGGGGAACAGAAAGGGGCCCTTCAGGCACATGGTTTTTACTGTCCCCTTTTTCTTTATGGAAGAAATAGGAGCATTTCAGTGACTGCCAGGTAACTGACTCCCTCAGAGTGGAAGAGAAGTGTAAGAATCAATACAGTTTTCTCTGGGGCACAGTAGAGACCACAGGGCACTTGGGAACAAAGAATTTGGTCAGAAACATCATTATTAAATTGGAAAACGATACTCCTCACACCACAACTCCCAGCAGACCAAGCCCGACTACGGTATTGGGGTGAGGCCATTGTCCCCAGCTCTTGATGTGTGCCTATTCCTCTTCATTCTTTTCCTCCACCTTTTTAGATTTAGCTTCCAAGCCAGCCTGTTGGAAACCAGTGATGTAGTTGTAAGCAGGTTACCTCCTCTGCCTGGGACTCAAGTTCCCTCCAATAAAATCAGAATTGAATTAGATGAGGGTTCTTAATTTACTCTTTTTGTGCCATGGATCTCTTTGGCACTCTAGAGTATTCTCAGGATGTTTTTTTCTAATTCCCACAATAAAGTATGTAATATCATAAAGAGGGTCAATTATATGGAAACATGATTATCAAAATAGGTATGAAAACACAAAAATTGGATATTATAAGATATAATCTTCTATAATGATGCACTAAATAACATGATCTAGCAGTAAGTCTAATGACAACTATAATTTCAAAGCACTGATGCATATAAATGATATTTTGAATTACCTGATACCATTGAAATAAGATTTGAGAACATCTATTGGTGACAAATTCAAAGCTAATGGTACTAATACTACAAAGTTTGTTGTCTCAAGCATAATCAAGGGAAATTCTAAATTTCAGTTGGTAAAAATAAAGATGTAATTTTTTTCCTGTCCAAATTCATGGATCCCCTGAATCTAGCTGACAGGTCTGTGGACCACAAGCTAACTTCTGGACTAGGAATCAACTAAGTAGCTTCTGACTCTGACATAGTTGGATTTCATAGGATTGTCTAAATGAGACAGGCAGACAGAATAGGGGTCACCTCTAAGAACAGCATACTACAGGAACACAGCCATATCAATGCTTATAGCAGCACAATTCACAATAGCTAAATTGTGGAACCAACCCAGATGCCCTTCAGTAAGTAGCATGAATGGATAGGGAAACTTTGGTATAGATACACAATGGAACATTACTCAGTATGAAAATAAAATCATGGCATTTGTAGGTAAATGGATGGAGTTGGAGAATATAATGCTAAGTGAAGTTAGCCAATCCCCAAAAAAACAAAGGTCGAATATTTTCTTTGATATGAGGATGCTGACTCATAATGGTGATGTGGGGTGGGGAGAGCATGGGAGAAATGAAGGAACTTCAGATAGGGCAAAGGGGAGGAAGAGAAGGGAGTAGGAATGATGGTGGAATGAGTTAGACATCATTACCCTAAGTACACGTGTGAAGACACGAATGGTGTGAGAATTCTTTGTGTACAACCAGTGATTTGAAAAATTGTGCTCTGTATGTGTAATATGAAATGAATTGCATTCTGCCATCATATATAACAAATTAGAATAAATAATTTTAAAAAAGAATAGGAAAATGGAGCAAAATTTTACAATCTTAAAAGCTGGCACGAGAGTGTCTCTGGTAGAAACACTAGAACTGGGAGTTGGGGGCAAGGAGATCACAGAGGATACTAGTGAACAGCAAGGAGACTGGAGCCTGAGGGGATGGAAATTCAATGAGAGATTGGTCTAAGAGAAAATAAGAGAAGGTGCTGAGTTCTCCCTCTACTTCTGCTGAAGAAAGGAGATGCTGTGGCCCAGTGAGGTGCTCAGCAAGTCTGAACCAAAGAGGTCATAAGAACACACATGTGGGCTCGGGGTGTGGCTCAGTGGTAGGGTGCTTGCCTCACATACACGTGCCCTGAAGAGGGTCCTCAAGCAGCTACTCCCTAGTTAGTGGGCCTATCTAGTGACCTGCCCTCTCTCTGTGCCTCCTGGCCTGAGCCCCCCCTCTGAAGACACTTCAGCAATGTGAAGACTGAAGTCTGAGCCCTCCTGTTTTCCTTCCTTCCTGTTCCTTCTCCAGACTGGTGGTCAGTTGGCCACAGTGGTTGTCCTTTGGAGACCCTCCATTTATCAGTGTTCCTCTTAATATAGAGTGTCTAGAGCTGAGGTCGGAGGGCAGGACAGGGCCAGGGCCATGGGACTGTTGCTTCCTTTCATCTGTACCTCCAGCTGCTGTCCCTGTGGACATTACTCAAGCTCATCCTGAGCTGGCCTGCTGCACTTGACCATGAGAAAGGGCTAGCCCCTGAGGACAGATTAAAGCCTCTAGAACCCCTAGAATCACTATGATCTCTTCTCCACCAGCATGTAATGAAAAATAAAAATAACAAATCGCTAAAGAAGTACAAAGAAGTAGAATAAAGTTCTGCCTTCTCTCAACAGTTATTTTTGTATGATTTTTGAAATGTCAAGCACCAATTTTTAAAACTTTTATTATAAAATACTTCAGAAACCCAAAAGGTATATTAAGATCATTAAAAACAAATCAAGAGGGCAGGGGATGTAGGGTAGAGAGTTTGCCTAGGATCCTCAAGGCCCCACGAAACAAAACAAACA
The DNA here is from genome assembly GCF_001458135.2 of Marmota marmota marmota. NCBI lineage: Eukaryota > Metazoa > Chordata > Mammalia > Rodentia > Sciuridae > Marmota > Marmota marmota. Next base: position 29,134,274 of record NW_026000221.1, on the reverse strand, counting down.
AAAACATACAAGTATACACTTTCCACTCAGCTTAAGAAATAAAATATTATGATATGGTTTGTTAGTGTTGCTTTCCAAGAAAAAAATATCTGTTTTACTGGAACTTGGAGCCAATAGTTCTCAAATTTGTCACACTTTAGAGTCTCCTAAAACTTTAAAAAATCCTTACACCCAATTTCCATACAAACCAACACAATCAGAGCCACTAGGAGTAAATATCAATATTTCAAAAACTCAAAGAAATTCTATTCCAATGTGCAGCCAACTTTCAGAATCATACGTTAATGCCAGAGGTGGGGACAGAAGCAGGTGGAATGGAGTCCTGTAGATCTGGTGGCAGTGGGCTCTGTTTCCTGTCCTCTGACATTTTCTTAGGATTCTCTATGGATCCTCCCAGTTCTGAAACCAGCAGACCTTCCCACATTTTTTGGGAAGAGACTGCCATCTGCTGGTCAGCTTGGGGAAAACGCAGTAGCTGCATTCGATTGGTTGGGAAAGGACACTGAGAGAAGTATTATGGGTCACAGCACACAGTTTTCTGTTTGTTTTAATCGTTTTATTTTAATTAGGTATATATGACAGCAGAATGCATTTTGATTCGCTGAGGTACTGCAGGGCATTGCCCCACAGCAGCTCTGGAAGGAAGGCAGGGCCAGGTGAGTGGCGTCATTTTCACTTGGTAACTATGCAGAGGTGGGGTGGCATGGTATAAGTGGGGCTCCCAGGCATCTCCAGGCCCCCAAAAGGTTAAAAAAATTTAATTTTAAAAAGCAATGATTAGGGAAGGTAATAAAAGGATAAATGGATTTTTAAGATTTTTTTTTTTAAAGCTTTCATTCAGAAGGAGAAGGTAACAGAAGATAATAGACACCTGTCACCATTTATGGTAGAGATGGCATTCTCTGTTTGATCCAAAGATTGCATCCTCAGCCCCTGTGGCAGTTCATTCCTGCAGGGACGTGTTTGCTGTTCTCTCTGTGTTGAACAGATCTTTCTTGCCCAACACTCGTCATCTGAGTAAATATTTGTTCATTACAGGTCTCAGTAAACTGCGACCTCAGCTCCACCAGGAAGCCTTGCTTGGATGTCCAAATCTCCTTCACCCTGTGGTCACCTCCTGGCCCTCTGCTCTGGAACAACCTGTTTATTTGTTTAGTGTTTACTTAGCCTCACAAGATTCCAAACTCCATGAAGGCAGGGATATCATTACATCCCTAGCATCTATCCCAGTGCAAGAAACAGAGGGAAATATTGGTTCACGGAATTAGATTTTCTTATGGAATTCTGGAACATCAGACACTATAATTTGAAAACAAAGGAAAAGTACTTTGAAACCTATTTCCCCCCAACAATGAGGTCTCCCTAGAAGTAAACTGGAAATAGCCTTTTCTACTTATATATCTATAAACACAACAGAGGAAGAAGGAGTGATCTTCTTTCTAGTTGGTATATAAGTTAACTTTCTATGCCACCTGTTTATGCTTCTAATCAGAAAACAAGCATAGTAGATAGGTACTATTTGGGATCTACCCAGCATCTATATCCATTCTTCCTTCACATAGTCATAGCATCCTAATTTTATTTTGGAGGGAAAAAAAAAATCTTGTACTGAGTCCAGATAATTCAGGGAAGCTGACACCATCCCCAGGCTCTGGTTTGGGTATGTGACTGGGCCTGGAAAAGTCACTGTATTCCAACAGCCAAGCACATGATTGGTTCACATGTGAGGACCCAAGCTGACCCAATGAGATTCAGCCCATTTTTGTTTGAACCATTGAGGTAAGAAGACCTGGGGTGCTGAGCTGGTAGCCATGTTGCCACCAGGAAGTGAAAAGTGGCCAGAGACTGAAGCCAAACAAAGGAAAGGAGGGACAACAGAAGAGAGACAGAGTCCTCAAGACAGACGTCCTTTCAATACCTGCACCCAACCCAGAACTTTTTCTGGACCTTCCTGATACATGAGCCTCCTTTTCCAGAAGTCAGTGTAAGGGAATTTTTGTTCCTGGAACTGAATAGGTCCTAGCTAACAGAGAAAGCAGAACAAAGAATGTGGCTTGTTTTCTCAGTTTAATTTTTAACACAATCAATACATCATTTGCAACACTTCCAACACAGATCTATAGTAATAAGCTGTTCTACTATTCTAAAATTATTTGGCATGAGCTTAAAAGAGACACTTGATCACTTGATCCCAGGCTGGAGATCTAAGGTTTGGGGAGTTACAGAGTGACCTATTCCAGATTTTGTTGCCTCTGTCTCCTTTTCCTTCCCAGCACCCTCCCCACATGTCAGCCCTGCTTCCAGGAGAAGTGGCCATCTCTAGACAAGAAGGTCATAGAATGCAGGCCTCACAGCTGCCCCCACGCAGTCCGCTGAGCTCAGCCACCAGTCTCCATGCCGTCTCTACTCCTCCTCAGCTCGGTGAAGAATGGGCTGTTGTCAACAAGGCTGCAAACAATGACCCAGGCTGTTTCTGCAGGACCTCAGGCCTGTCAAACTCCACAACCTGGGGGGTGGAGAAAGGTGTGGAAGAGACAGGGCCACAGCTAAGCTCAGGGAAGGAGAATTCATAGGCCGTCTATGCAGCGGCCTGAGCAGGCATCCAGCCTCCCACCAGCCCAGGGATTGGGCTCTCACCTTCCCATTGCCCATGACCAGAATTCGGTCACAGTTTAGCACAGTGGTGACACGGTGAGCAATGACCAGCACTGTGCAGCCCCGGAAGGCTTCCTGGATTGTGCGCTGGATGAGGGTGTCGGTCTCTGGATCAATGGAGGCTATGGCTTCATCAATAAAGACGATCTGGTGGATATAAAATAGGGGTGAAGGCAGCCTCCCGGGGCCCCAGAGGCCTGGGCCTAGTCCTAGTTCTAACCCTAATTCACCAGGCCTCCATTTCCTTAGCTGCCAGATGAGGAAACTGAGTTGAAAACCCACTTTAAAGCTCTAATTATCTCTTGCACTATGGAGAGAATGATAGCTCTCATCCAAGAGCTAACTACATCTTAGTGACCAGAGAATTAAGTTCCCGGAAATGAAATGGGCCAGTGGCCAAGTGTGTGTGTGTGTGTGTGTGTGTGTGTGTGTGTTGCTTCTGCATGCAAAGCATGTTCTCTACCACTGAACTACACCCCAACCCCCAGAGTCAACTGCTTGCTTTATCAATTGCCTTCCCATTTGTTTGAATTAAAGTAGATCTATGTTCCCCCCAAAGGGGGTCAAAAACACACACCAGGGAATATATGAGATGGTCTTAGCCAGTAAATGAGTAAGCATTCTTCTTAGTCTGACATTTTGGTGATGATTCATTAACAATATGCATTAGAAAACTAACTAGCACAGAAAACAATGTTTTCACAAATGTTACTGGTCAGGAGAAGGCCATTTTTGAAAAGAGCGTATCATCAGCAAATTATAAGACAGGTGGGTTGCAGATATGACAAAAATCAGAAAGACATGACTCAAATTTGGGAAGCAACACAGAGGAAGCAACTTCAGCACCAAGTGACTAAGTAACTGTGAAAGAAGGAACTGAGAAGTTAAGAAAGCGCTACAAACATATTGCAAATTCTGTAGCTGCCTCTCCTCCATGGAGAAGTTTCCACCATTTTCCACCACTTCTGCATGCAGCCCTTGGGGGAACTTTGAGATCTGAGACATGGAGGCAGGAGAGACCACATGTGGGTCACTGTGGGTGAGACTCGTGGGTCACACAACACAACAGGAAGAGAAAAATCTTACCCCTTCTGCAACTTTCTCCCCCACTGCAAGCCCCACTGAGATTTTTTTCTGCCGGTTCTGATGGTTTGCACCAACATTTTTTGCATTTATCATTAACTAACCATGGTGACTGTGAGTGTGTGCATACACCTGTGCATACCTGTACACATGTACATATATATGTGAGTATGGAGGCATTGTATGTATGCACATAAAAGTGCGTGTGTGTGTGTGTGTGTGTGTGTTGCTTCACTTGTGAGAGACTTTGTTCCTGGATACCCCCGGTAATAAAATTATGGAAAAATATCTTGGAAACTTTGAGAAACACTGTTACATCAAACTTTTTAAAAAGGGTTGGGGATATAGCTCACAATGGGAAAGCCTGTGCTTTGTATGCATGAGGCCCTGGCTTCTCTCCCCAGCACCATAAAATAATTTTTTAAATGCCATTTTACCCCAGAGCAATTGTCCCTCTGACTCCTGATTCTAGTAAAGGCAAAAAGAATGTCTTGCAAACACCTTTCAAGGAGAATGTCCAGGAGGCAATTTTTAAATCAATGGGTTTCCAACCTTTTGCCTTCTTCTGAGAATAGAGCATTCTAACTTGGTTCCAGTCGCCGCCATTGTAGCTTAGTTGTGGGACATCAGTGTAAGGGGGAGCCCAGACTGAGACTCTCCCCGCAACCATGCCTAGCCGCAACACAAACATGTGGAATGGCAATCAGCAAAACCAGGGGCCCTTTGGATTTTGGTGGAAAGAAAAAATAGCACCGTGACCGCTGTCCTGTGATAATGGAGGAGGGAGGAGTGCAGATTCCCACCCCATGTCACCTGCGGCTCCTCAAGGCCACTTTGTAGTGGCAGTCTCACCTTGGCTTCTTGAAGAAGGGCTCGAGCAATGCAGAGCAGCTGCCTCTCCCCCACGGAGAAGTTTCCACCATTTTCCACCACTTCTGCGTGCAGCCCTTGGGGGAACTTTGAGATCTGAGACATGGAGGCAGGAGAGACCACATGTGGGTCACCGTGGGTGAGACTCGGGGGCCACACAACACTCTCCATCGCTTTCTGTAACACTCCTCCGCTCTGCACTCCAGCCCCTGGTCTTGGTCCTCAGGAGCATGGGCTCGCTCTCATCTCAGGGCCTCTGCGTAGGCAAGCTCCTGGGCTGGGATGTTCTCTCAAAGACCTTTTCCTGGCTGCCCCCTCAGTATTTGGTCTCCATTCAACTGTCACATCCTTCAAGGTGTCTTGCCTGGCCAGCCTATCAAAGGGGGCTGCTCCCCCACTGGAGTTTCCATTGGATCCTATTAACTTCATGGCACTTGCTACTATCTGAAAGTATCTCTGTATATTCTTTGTCTTTATCACCTGTGGGGTATAAACACCAGGAGGGCAAAGACCTTATCAGCTTTGTGTTTGCTGGTGAACCTAGAACAGAACACACTGTTGGTGACTGGGGCCATCAACCTTTGTTTAGGAATTCCAAGTTGCCTGGTGAGATTATTTAAACCATGACCGAAAGCAACAGCCTCCAGGATACCTAGTGAGGGGACCCCTCAAAAAACTGAGACCAAGACTTGGGCCTGGGGGCTACTTACAGTCTTGGTCAGGAATATCTTCTCCAAGACATCCCAGATCTGCTCGTCTGTGTGACGGTCAAAGGGATCTAGGTTGAATCTGTCATATGAGAGGAAGAACAAGGTTTAATGACCTCACCAACCTTGAGCACTTTATTTTATATACACAGTAAAAGACCAAGAATGGTTAGAATTGGATTATTGGGTTCAGAGAACTCATCGAACAGCTTTGAGTGATCCTTCCTTATATCTCTCCAGCACCCACTCCCTCTGTAGACAGCGACCCCCAAGCTGTGTTAGGACACCCCCTCCTCTCCAGCTGTGGAACCCATGTGTTTCAAGTGGGGGCCCCTGACCTGCCCCAGGGTGGAGCAAGCAACCCAAGCATCAGCCAATCAGCCCAGGGCAATCCCTGGACACTGATTTGTCCTGGCTTGGAAGGTAACCAATCAGAGCACACTTCAGGACTTTAAGGCAATCCCAGGAAGCCAATCTTTCTCACCAGGCTGAACAAGAGAGGCTGTAACCAACCTGCCTCGGGAAGAGGACACACGGAACCCCCTAGGGCCCTCAGGTGGACCTTGCAAATAAAGCAAAGGCAGAGCCAGGGGGAAACTGGGTCCTCGAATCCAGCCTTGGGCTTCTCAATATTATGAAGCAACAAACACCTTTTTTTGCTTAAGCCATTGGGTTTAATTGTTTTTGTTTTTGTTGTAAATATATGTAACGTAATATTTGTCTTTTTAACCACCTGTAAGTGTACAATTCAGTGGCAGTAAACACATTAACAAAGTTGTATAATACTGTCTATACCCAGGACTTTTCCATCATCTACCACAAAAACTCAGTACACATTAATCAATTCCCCCTTTCCCTTCACCCCTGCCACACTTCCTAGTAACCTCTATTCTACTTTCTAGCTCTACGAATCTGCTTATTCCAGCTACCTCATATAAGGGAAATCATGTAGTACTGGTCTTTCTGTATCTGGCTTATTTCACTTATCACAGTGATTTCTAGGTCCATTTGTGTTGTAACATGTATCAAAATTTCACTCTTTTTCAAGGCTGAGTACTATTTGGCTATATATTCATACACCACATTTTGTTTATTCATTCATCTGTTGAAGAACACTTGAGTTATTTCCATCTTTTGGCTTTTGTGAACAATGCTATTCTAAATACAAGTATACAAATATCTCTTCAAGTCTCTGTCCTCACCTCTTTCAGATATATAACTAGAAATGGTAAAAACACTAATTTGGATGACACTTGGGCCGGGGTTGACTTCCAGAAAGTGGATGGCGTGAAACGGCTTGCTGAGAGATTGGGTTCCATGTGCCCCACTAGCTGGCCTGCCTAGGTTCTTTCTCACTCCCTCACTGCCCAGAACATGCCCCCCGAGAAGAAGCACTTGCTAACAACCACCCCAAGGGCTTCACCCAGTGGGCCAGTGGTGAGGGAAGAGGGTAAGTCATGTCTGGACACAAGAGAACATGGTAGCCATGGTGCAGATCCTTAATGGGGACCAGATGCTGACCAATCCTATCAGGCTATACAAAATGGAAGCATGCCTTGTCTTCATTTAGGACATTATGGTTTACAACAGGCTCCTGTCTGAGGACCTCATTCAACCCCAAACCACACCTTAGTGAGGTGGACCAGGCAGGCCTGACTGGAGGAGAGTTCAGAGGCCCAGAAATTGAGGCGGTGCTAACATGAGGCAGGCAGGTGTTGGAATCTCCGTCCTGGGACTCTCCCCACGAGGCTGACCTCCACACCAGGCTGGCCTCCAGCCTAGCACTTGCCTGATGGTTCCCGAGAACAGGACCGGGTCTTGGGGGATAACTGACAGCTTGGACCGCAGGTCCTCCAGGCTGATGCTGCAGATGTCCACACCGTTGATGAGAATCCTGCCTGCCGTGGGCTCCACGAGACGGAAGAGAGCCACACCCAAGGAGGACTTTCCTGGAGGGCGAGAACAAGTGGTGTGGGAGACCAGCCTTGCCGGGGCACCAGGGAAGCACTGACCCACTCCCCTCCATGGCCCAGGAGAGGGCAAGAGGGCTGGGGTCTCGGCTCCAAAAGCTTCCAGGCCCAAGCAACTCTCTTAAAGCCTAGATCAACGGAGCCCCCAGAAAACACATATATTCTGTTACCCACACACAGTACTACAGTAATTTTTTAAATTTTTTGCTGGCATTTTAAAAATCCCCAAATCCTACATACAGAAATTCAAATTGCACGTTTCTCTTGAAATTGTAGAAATGGGACCCCTGGGCTCATGTCCCCCGGACAACTCAGCCAGGGATGAGTGTGGCTGCATCTTTCAGATGGAACAGGCCACTCAGGTCCTTCACTCCACCCTCCCCACCCCCACATCACACCCTAGACCCTTTCCACTCATCTGTGTTAAAGGCATTTGAGTTTTCAACCCTGTGCTCAAAGATCAATGAGGACAGAAGCCATGTGTCTTGTTTTCCCTTAAATTCTGCTTGGAGCTGCAATGTCCCCCAAAGGCTCATGTGTTGAACGCCTAGTCCCCAGTATAGCAGGGTTCATAAGCGGAACTTTGGGAGACTGATTGGATCATGATGGCTCTGACATCATCAATGGACTCATCCATTCATGAGCTCATAACTGAATGGGCTACAACGTGGTGGGGCCAGCTTGGGGAAGTGGTCCCTGGCAATGGATCCCTGGCCTCTTGTATGTGCCTGCTCCCCCCTCCTCTCCTGGACACCTCTTCTGCTCTACCACATGCTTCTCACCATGATGTTCAGCCTCACCAAAGGCCCAAAGCAACAAAGCCAAGGGACCATGAAACGGTACGCCAAAATAAAATTTTCCTCCTTTAAATTTATTTTCTCAGGTACTTTGTCACAGCAACAAAGAACTGACTAATGCAGTTCCCAGGAGTATAGTAGATACTCAACAGATATCTACTATATGAAAACAGTGAACCAACCGGACCAGTGTCTACTGAGAGCTCCTCTATGCCACTTCCCAGCCCGCCCTCCCCCCAGCCCAGGCCAACTGGCAGATAAGAAGAGCAAGGGAACAACACTTAAAGGAACAGTGCTGTGAGCTCTTCCAACTTGCATGGTTGAAAGGTACAACTGAGGAGGTAGAGACCCATGAAGGCTCCAGTCACCCTGGACTGTCCAAGGAGTGAAGATGGAGTACAAGAAGCAAGTCTGAACAGTGCCTTTGAACAATGCAGAGTAACATGTGGACCACATCCCAAAAGAAACAGGGGAAGAAAGGAGAGAAATCAGGAAGGAGGGAGGAAAAGAGGAGAAGGAGGAAGAGGAGGAGGCACATGAGAGATCCAGGAAGGGAAGGAGAGAGGGAAGGAAGGACAGGAGGACCCCAGTGCTACTCTGCCCTGCTCCTCACTCTGACTGAAGCCCTGCACTGTCTCATGACTCCTAAAACACCACCCTGTGTATTTTTTCCACGGTGTCCACTGCAATCTGTAATTATCACCTTTGCTTCTGTATGTGATGGTTTGCTGAACATATGTCTCCTCCACTGGAGTCCCACAGCTTTGGTTGCTCACCAATGTCTACTTAGCACAGGGCCTAACACACATGCTAAAGTGGTCTGGTACCCAAGGCCAAAGGAGAGGATGCGGATGCTCCCCAGGGACACTCAGCTCACTGGAGCCCGTCCTTCCCATGATGCTCACCACTTCCTGGCCACCAATGGTCAGGTTGATGCCATCGAGGACGACAGGCGTGTGGTCTCTGTATTTCATCTGATAGTCCTGGAATGTGATCTCCCCGTGCTATGGCCACCCAGGGGGATAACACGTGCCTTCCATGTGTAAAGGCGCCTTAGAGACACACATCTTGTTGTAAAAGAAAGAAAAAGAAATCAGTGGTCATGATCAACCTCTGTCCACCTCTGCACACACTGGCCTCCAGCTCCTGTGACCCACCCTGGCCTGTCCCACTCCATGGTCAAGCCACTGCCGTGTGATGAGAGGAACATCCTTTCACTCCATACGTACCTGGAATGAATATGGTTTGTCCCAGAAGGATAAGAAATCTAGCTAGCTAGCCCCCTCACTGTTGACACAGGGCACTTTTCCTAATGTACCATGAGGCACTCAAGAACTAGAATCCAGGATAATGATGACACGGGCAGCAGAAATACTGAGCCTTATGTTTTACAACTCAGAAATCTTGCTCCGACTTTCTCCATCTTCATCCTACCTTTCAGGCTTTTTAAGATTCATTTCATGGGAAATAAAGCCTCCAACAAGTCAAATGACTTAAAAGCACAGTTTATGAGCAGACCAACTGGGACTCAAAGCCAGACCTGCCTACCTCTAAGCCCAGGAGACTGTATCCACTGTGTGCCCTGGGAGGAGACAGCACTAGAGAAAAGCACTACAAAGCCATGGGTCTCCACTGTCAGTCAGTCTCACAACAAAGCCCCTTGGCATTAAACCAGAATCCCATGATTCACAATGTAATCACAGGGGCAGGAGACCCAGCTTTAGAGGGTTCTGCCAGGCCAGGCTGTGTCATCTCATGAAGCAATGTGCTTGCTGTGGGGGAGCCTCAGCTTCTCATCTGAATAATGGGGAAAAAAATTCAATGGACCTCATAAACTGTTTTGTAATATCATGAGACAACTTGCATAAAGGGCTTACTTAGCGAAGTGCCTGGTCCATGGAAAGGGCTCAATCTTGACAATAACATTATTGAGTCTTCGCTGTGCTCAACGAAGGAGATACTATTATCTTTCCCATATCAGAGAGAGTGAACAGAGAGCATAAGTTGCACAAGGTCACACAACTGGTTTAAGCAGCAAAATGTGAACTTGAACTCAGGTGAGCTGTGATTTTAACTACGATGACACAAATAGAAGCAATAATAATGACGATTACTATTATTGTATTTGGGCAAACCTCTTATTTCTGAGAAGATTATTCCCTGTATATCCAGGGATGCGGTGAAGGATGTAGTCAAAATGAGCCAGCAGGTGCAGAAAAGCTTCGGGATGATGAGCAGAAGTCCTGGGGAGTCTAGGGGCCCCAGGAGTAGGCAGGACTTGCAGAGGTCCCAGAAGCTATGGCCCACCCTGCGGAGCTCCCCACCAGCCCCAGACCCGCACCCCACCTTTGCATACAGCAGCATTCTCTCTGCAGCCGTGAAGTGCGCCTCTGCCTGCGAGCCAAGCCGCGCAGTGGACTGGAAGCTGGATGCCAGCTAGAAGGAAGGAGAAGGCTCAAGTGGTCAAGAAGCTGCTGGGGGGCGGGGGGGGGGGGGGACTCAGGCCCTCAAGCGGGCTCCTGAAAACCACGAG
>NW_026000221.1:29089039-29123645 GCF_001458135.2 Marmota marmota marmota | reverse complement strand
GGGGGGGGGGGGGGGGGCTCAGGCCCTCAACGCTCCTGAAAACCACGAGCTGCCATTGCCCCTGAGCAACTCCTCAATGCAAGTTAATTTCCCTCCAAGGATGGATGGAGCTCTCATGCCCCACCAGGCATTTCTGAGTGTAGATGCTACTCTGGTGAAATCTCCACGTGCGACTCCATCGCCCTGATGCTGCTCCACCTCAAGCTCCCTCCATGTGTGTCTTCTTTCTGCCCAAAACCTTCACCCGAGCCACAGTGCAAATTGCACCCCAGACACAGTGGAGCAAGGACTATTGAGAAGCCTCAACTCACGGGGAACAGGAGCTGGTAGATAAATGCTCCCATCTCTCAGCCTTTGGGGGAACAATCCTGGGAATGTCTCAGATGCTTCACAGGAGATCCCAGTAGAGTTGACCCTCAGTAACCTAGAGCAGGGACCTTGATGACACTCCCATGATGATTTCTTCCCTCCCTGTCTCACTCTTCTGTTCCCTCGATCCTTTTTCCTGGGAGTGTCTCTCAGATAAGCAGCGCCCAATTCCTTGTTTCAGGATCTGAAACCCATGCTAGAGGAATGTAGGGATTCTTAGGAATTAGAGGCACCAAAATACAGAAACTGAGGTCCAAGAAGATAACATGCAGAATCATCTGGAAGCTGGAGGCAGAACAGAGATTAAGACCTCAATCTTTTCTTTTTTTAATTTTTAAATTTGTTCTAATTTGCTATACCTGACAGTAGAATGCATTTTGACACACGGTACACAAATGGAGGCCAACTTCTCATTCCTCTGGCTTACATAGTGCAGTCTCACATCATGCATGTGTTTAGGGTGATAGCGTCTGTCTCATTCTACTGTGGGACCTCAGTCTTTATGTTTCTCACCCAACAGGCAAACAGAACATGCAGAGGGTGTGGAGTGACAAGGTCATCATACATTCATTCAATACACTGTGTCAGGCACTGGGGGCAACCCCAGGTCCCAAAAGGCAGCAGACAGACCCCTGTCCTTTAGGAGCTCTGCAGATGGAAAGACAGACAAGTCAACAGAGACAGGCAGTGCCGAGGGATTTCTCATGACAGATTCAGTGTGGAGAGCCAAAGGTCCAGCAGAAGGGACATCCAGATGAGGGCCACCGAAAAGGTTCCTAGGGGAGTTGACATACATGAAACTGGACTTATATTTTTAAAGAAAGGTAAGATCTAGTAGCTAAAAGTGGTTGGAAAAGTAATTCCAAACAGAGAGACCAGCCTACATAAGCCCTGAAAGTAGGAAAGGAATAGGTTACATTCAGGGACCTACAAGCTGTCAGTAGTGCGTGGAAGGGCAGGAAAAGCCTTCTATGTGTTCTTCTATTCAGAGAAGGTGGCCATCACAACACTAAGTTGGAAAAGGAGATCAAGGCTGGGTTAGGAGACTGCCTTTCCTCCAGTCCTCCAGTATGTCAGACCCGATTGGTCATCTTGTCAGGAGACCCTCAAGTATGTTTAGCTGTCTGGCAGCTTTGTGCTTCGGGGAAGCTTGGTTAATTTTAAAAAAAAAAAAATCACATCAATTCTATTCCTCTTGCCAGTGACTGCCTTAGGAGCGGACCCATAATGCTATTCTGGACAATGAAGTGTGAAAAATAGATTTGAGCATTCTGGGAAACTCTTCCATATTTGTAAAAAGGGATGCATGGGAAAAAGTTTTCTCCAGCTTTTAGCTGTTCTTGTGTGAGGACAGGTTGTTTGGGGCTGTAGCAGCCACTTTGTGGCCCCAAGTTGACAACCCTGCAGACAAAAGCCGGGTTGTAGATTACAGAATAGAAGGGTAAAATGATTGTGGGTTCATGCTAGGCCACTGAATCAACCAATGAAGACCCACCCTACCCCAGCCTTCTGGTTATAACAGATGATCAAGGTCATTTTGAGTTGGTCCTTTGTCTTGCAGTAAGAAGCATCTCTGGCATTTAATGAGAAACCTCTTAGGTCTGCAAAGCAGCACAATGTGTTATTCCTGCCACCTAAAGCTCGAACATAATTCCTTGAAAATGCACGCGGAAGTTAATGGGGTAGTGGCTTGACCAACTAGAGAATGCATGTGGGGGTCCCGGGGCCAGATTGGGGGCCTGGAAGGTAGGTTTCAGAGCTTAAGCTTGGTGCACAAGGAGACAGAGTCTGAAGGTTTCTGAACAAGACAGTGACCTGATGGAAGCTGTAACTAAAGCTCACTGGTGAGAGTGGAAGGTGGAATGGAAGGTGTTCAGGGGGCAGGGGAGCCAAGAGGGTGCTAACCAGGATGCAGACGAGACATTCAAACAGGGCAGTGGACACTGAGAAGAAAGAATGCCCCCAAGGACCACTGTGGAGCTGTGATATTGTGAAATACATATTTAACTTTAGTCCCTGTTTCCAAGCCAAAAACTCCTAACTCAACATCTCCAGTGTTATAAGAATGTGTTTTGCATGCAGTGAGCTGGCTGGTGACTGAGGGGCCAAGGTAGCTTCAGGATGGGGCTGGCCTCCTGAAAGACTAAGGCTGGATTATGAGGTGGGGACTTCCAGCCCCAAACCCCCACCTCCAGAAAAGGGAGGGGAGCTGAAGACTGAGTTATCACTAACGGCCAAAGATACACTGTCATGTTATGCAATAAAACCTATAAGGACAGGGCTCAGGAGCTTCCTGGTAGCTAAACACGTGGAGGCACCTGGAGGATGGTGTGCCCACAGAGGGTACAGAAGTTCTCCCACATGCCTTCCCTGAACCACTCTCATCACCCGGCTTTATAATATTCTTTATAATAGGCCAGTAAAAGTGTTTCCCAGAGTTCTGTGAGCCATCCTAGCTAATTAATAGAACCAAGGAAGAGAGCCCAGGGACCCCAATTTACAGCCAGCTGGCCGGGAGGGCAGTCTGGTGGGACTGAGCCCTCCGCCTGTGTCCTCTGACACCAGGTCCAGGCACACAGTATCAGAACTAAATTGGGCTAGAGGACAGCAGCTGGTGTCTGCTGGTCAGTCGGCTACAGCACTGGCGGCTGGTGGGGAAGGGCTCCCCAGCACAATTTGGCAACCAGAGGTGGAGCATTCCATGTGGATGAAGCGTAGGAGAGTAGGGAACATGCACTGAGGGTCTCACATCACAACAGAAGTCCAGCTAGGCCTCCGGGAAGGGCAGGGGCCTATGAGTCCACAGTGACCCTAGGAGAGATGGGCCTCTGCTCCCTGCCACAGGACTGTGCCCAGGGCTGCGCCAGCACTGCACAGCCTTCCCCTGAGCTTTGCCCTCCTGGTGGATGTCCTGCACACTCAAGAGGGATCTCTGGACCTTAATGATTGCAATGCTCCCAAGACATCAGCTTGGAACCTCTCCCCAGAGTTCTAGAAGGCTTGGAAATAACTTTGCATTTTGTGTGCGCGTGTGCATGTGTGTGAACGCACTCCTGCATGTGTGTGAATATGTGTGGGGAGTGGGGGAGCTAGGCACAGTGGCACATGCCTGTAACCCCAGCTCCTTGGGAGGCCAAGGCAGGAGGATCACAAGTTGGAGGCCTGCCTGGGAAACTTTTCAAGATCCTGTCACAAAATACAAAATCAAAAGCACTGGGAATGGAGCTCAGTAGTAGTGTGTCCCTAGGCTCAATCCCAGCACCACCAAAAAAAAAAAAAAAAAAAAAATACAAGGGAAGGAGGGGACAGATAGAGCTCAGTGAGACACAGGAGATCCCAAGCCAACTAGAGCATAGGCCACACAACTGCACGGGGGCAATTAATAAATACTCCCGCCCCCAGGGAAGGGGTGCTCTGGAACTGTGCCAGCAGGTACAGCCTCTTCTATTTAATTCTGTAAATTGGGGTTCCTGGGCTCTCTTCCTTGGTTCCATAAATTATCTAGGGTGGCTCACAGAACTCTGGGAAACACTTTTACTGGCCTATTATAGCCATAAGCCACCATGGACAAACCTCTGGAAACATGAATGAGTTACTCAAACTCTCTAGGCCTATGAGACAGAACTGAGAATAGTTAGCATTCACTGAGCAGTTAACCTGCACCAGCCACTATTCAAGATGTTTAACGTGCCTTGGTCCTAATATTTATTTCTCACATATCTATGATTTCAGAACTTGTATTATCATTCTTTTTACAAATGAGGAATCCCAAGCACAGAGAGGTTAACAAACTTACCCAAAGTCTCACAGTTAGTAATGGGCCAGGCCTGGTTTGAACCTGGACATCCCAGGCCACATATTGTCAAGCCCTCTGGTGTATCTTGTGCATCATGGTGAGAATTAAACAGAAGAGGCTCTACCTGCTGGCACAGTTCCAGAGCACCCCTTCCCTGGGTAGGGGGGTTATTCATTAACTGCCCCTGTGCAGTTGTGTGGCCTATGCTCTAGTTGGCTTGGGATCTCGTGGGTCCTGTCCCCAAGGCTGAGAAGTTATTTTTGATACCCAAAAGGGCACCACCTTACTCGTTGTTGACCCCTGAGTGGTGCCTCCCTGGCCCATGTCCTGCAGCACTCAGGAGGGATTTCAGGGAAGCAGTGTGTACAAGTGTCTAGTGTAGCACCCGCCCAGCATAAGCCCCCGAGAACCCCAGCTCCTACTGCACTCGCAGGTGTCTGAGTGTGAGTCCTGCACAGCCTCTGCATGTCTGGTTCTGGACACACAGGTGTGTGTCTGTCCACACAGGACACGCCCTGGTGCAAATATGACTTGGAACAGATGAGGAGCGAAGCCCTTTGCATATCTAAAATAACTCCTCAGCACTAAGGATAGATAGAGCTCAGGGAGACACCTGACATCCAAGCCAACTAGAAAAAAGGCCACATGAGCACAGAGGGGCAGTTAGAGTCACACCTCAGGAAGGGGCCCTGGCGCTGTACAGCCAGGCTCCCCTGAGCCGGCCTCGGGCCTCACAGTCTCCCATGGACAGCCCTTCCGTGGACGATGACCCTCGACCAGCTACTCCCTCTCCACGCCTCCTCCCACCCAGTGCTCTGTGTGTGGAGAAACTCAAGCCAAGAGGTACAGAGGTCACTCACTCAGAACCTCCTAGAGAATCCCTTTTCAAAGCTGGACTCCTGAAGCCTGACCCAGGAAGGGACTCAGAATCTCTATGGCTGTGCTCCTAAGCATGGGGCCTCGGTTGGCTCCACCTAGACCCAGACCTCCTGGTGGAGGCCCTACCGTCTGTTTCAGCCTTGCACATGTTCAAGACTAGAAGCCCTGACCCCACCCAAAGGGGCTGGGAAAGCTGCCATTTTAACCACCTTGTCGGGTGATTCAGGAAAGTTTGACAACCCAATCAGGATATGAGCAATTAAGTACAAAAACATCAGCTAGGAAGCCAGGAGGTCAGGGCTTGTCCTGGCTCTGCGAATGCTCTCTTTGGACAAGCCTTTCTTCTGTCTGGGCCTCGGTTTCCCCGTCTATACAATAAGTGTGGGAGATTCTATAGCAATGGGCTCCCTCTCATTCTCAAGTTCTGTGAGTCCATTAAATACAGACTTTAAATGTAGCCTCCCCAGTACAGAGGTGACCACAAGAAAACAGAGAAGGCGGGGCACAGACCTCAGAAGATCTCAAATGGCCAAATCCTAAAGTCCTGTGACCCCTGGGTTTGCCCAGGGGCTGCAGGCGGAGGATAGGCACAGCCCAGGAGAGCCCCCCTGTCTAAGAATCCCTTCTCACCTGCAGCACAAGGTTGATAGCCATGACCTTGTAGACATAGAGAGAGGAGGAAAAGCCAAATGTCACAAACAAGGCAAAGGCCAAGGTCACCAGGTTGCCCAAGATCTCCATCCTCAATGCCACCCATCGCGAGGAGGACAGGAACATCAGCAGGTAGTTATTCTGTGTATCAGTCAGCCTCTGAAACTGAGAAAGGAGAGCACAACCTGAGCACCATGTGTTTGTCCAGCCCAGGGCTCCCCACGAGGACACTGCTCGCTTCCTGCAGCACCCCACTCCCACCACTTAAACATGAATTTTCTTTGGGGGTTGGGAGATATCCTCCTCTTCCTCACCCTTTTGTCAACCATGGATTTGGATAGAGCTAATCCAATTGAGGAGTAGACTCTGTGGGCACCTGCATCCACTCTTCCCCTAAACTCCATGACTGATTCTTTGAGGGGGATGAGTGAGTTACACACCTGGGTCAATGACATGAGCAATTGCCAGGATCGGTGAGTGAGGGAAGGGAATGAGCACTTGTAGTAGGATCATGGGAATCCTTGTCCAAACAGAATCTACCATTTTGCTACCATGAGGGTAGCCTGGAGCTTCCAGGAAGTCTCCAAGACTTTGAAAATGAAATCATGTCAAGGAGGGCCGAGCAATAGAGAGCCAGTCAGGGTCTCTGGGGACATCACCTGAGCCTCTGGGTCAGGACTCACTTGAAGTTTCTTCATTGATCTGACCCAGCCTGTTGTTATAAACACTTTTATAAGTACAAAAAAAAAAAAAGTAAAATGCTGATTTAATGAACATTCATTCACATACCCTCTAATATAGCAATGGTTAATATTTTTATTGTTTTAAGTCTTTTCTTTTTAAAATTTTTTAAAACTCTATTTTATTTATCTACATGTGGCACTGAGAATTGAACCCAGTGCCTCCCACATGCCAGGCAAGCACTTTACCACTGAGCCACAACCCCAGCCTTAAACATCTTTCCTTTTTAAGCCAGTTTGAATTCATTTTTTTTCTATCACTTCCAACCAAAACAAACCTACAAATTTGCAATTTTTATATACCACCACCACAATTTACCAAATCAATACACAGCCTGTAATAGATCTTCTCCCCAAATTAATAGTATTTTTTCTTTTAATTGACTTAATATATTCTATAATTAAATTAAGAGAAATTTTTATCACTACCTTGAATGGGTTTGATGTGTTAGTTGAATTTTTCTAAGGTCTATTCAAATAAACTTTTGATTTTTGAAGTAAAGTACATTCATCTACATTCCAACTAAAACCATCTTCTTACCACTGCAGTGGTCACCCAAAGCACAGTGGCCTTGTGAATCATTCTGGTCATACCTTCTGAACTTTTGCACAAACCAATCCAGCTTCTGTGCATCCGACCCTCCCAAAGTGATTCAATTATCCCTACTTTGAGGCTTTCCCAGATTAATTACAATTTTAGACCTGGTGGCCCCTCTATTCAGGTCACCTTGCTGTCCTTCGAATCTCTTTTCCCCTCTACCTGGAGACTTCTGACCCACATCGTTTCTTAAGCTTGACCCTCACTTCATTTAGATCTCTGCCCTATTCCTTCCTCTGAGATCTTCCTTCAGGGCAGCTCCAGTTCACCGCAGTCTCTTTGTGTCCCTCCCCCCCCTTCTTTATGCCTCAGGGCAGGGATAGTGTGTGTCTTCTTCCCTGCTGTGTACTCTGTGGGTGCTGGGCACAGGGGGTTCTCAGTGTGGACTGAAAGAATAAGTCATGCCTTGATCTCCTCAGTGTAATGCCAGTAGGAGATTAGGCACCATGGTTCACCCAGGATCACATGGTCTCTCCTGGCTAAATCTCACCCAGCATTCAAGGCCAGCTCAGATAGGGTCTTCTCCCCAAAGCTTCCCCCACCACTTCTTCTCCCACTGAATTTCCATGCTATCTTATCAGTTCCCTTCTTTTATCTTCCTATCCAATCCTGTGTTATTACAAAAATATGTGTCCCTGTTTTCTCTTTCACCACCCCTGAGCTTCTTATAGGTGAAGGCCAAGTTCAGTTATTCTCTACAAGTAGATTAACTCATATTACACCATTAAGCCTCAACTACAATCTCAGAATTTCCTTGTTTATTTCAACAAACATTCAGAAGGCAAATCTATAGTGAATGGGGAGCAGTGAATGGGGTTCTGCTATTCAGAAAGCTATTGTTTCTCTTTAATTTATTTAGATGAGATATTTGTTCAGAAGGGAAAGAAAAAACCTAATACATAATAATAAAATAACCTAATTGCATAATAATATACCTGATTATTAAACATAAAAAAACACACACAGTTATCCTTCAGCATGCAGATTGCTTCCTATACCCCCTGAGGCTACCAAAACCCCAGGATGTTCAAGTTCCTTTATAAAACAGTCACAATGTGACCTACACAATCCTCCCGTGTACTTTAAATCATCTCTACAATACTTACAATGCCTAATCAATGTCAATGCTATGTAGATAGTTGCTGTATTGTATTATTTATGACAAGGAAAAAAAAGTTTATACATATTCAGTTCAGGCACAATTCTAACCCCCCCCCCCCGCCCCAATATCTCTGAGCTGCAAGTTGTTGAATCCATGGATGCCAAACTAGTGGATATGGAGGGCCAAGGGTATACATAAACTAACTATAGGTCTTTAAAATTTTGCAAACATTTTCCATATCATCTCCACTTTTATTCTTATAAACATCATCTTACAGATGAGGTTCTGGAGGCTCAGAGAAATACGGAATGAAACAATGTTCTGATTCTTCTAGAGATGACACCACACCCAGAAGCTCTGTTTCCTTCTGGATCCTGCCCACCCCCTTGTTCCCCATCACTGTCAGAGGGCAGCAGAAGGACTCACTGGCTGAGGAAGTCTTCCATTTTTCCATAGACTCGGATGGAGCTCAGGCCATGCAGAGAGGTGAGGATGTGGGAGAATAAAGGAGACCGGCTGTAGTTCTCCAATCTCTTGAACACGTTGATGGCCCTCTTGAATATTCTGCATGGAGAATGAGGGTGAGTGACTGGGGCCATCCACTCCTGGAACCATCCAATCTGGGTTGGCCCCAGTCTTGTACCCCAAGTCTCAAACCCCACTTATACAGGGAAAGAACATACTCACATATAGTAGACAAGGCAAACCAGCCTACTATGGCTGCCATCAAGAAGATGTATGGAGATAGCACACCGAAAATTAATAGAATGTCTATCAACATCAAAAACAGGAGCAGGAACTCCTCAGTGACAGTGGGCAACAACTGGTCCAGCTCATCCAAGTCCCCCGCAAAGCAGTTCAGGAGTCTGCCTATGGGGGTTGTGTCAAAGAAACTCATGGGGCAGCAAGAAACCTGCAGGGACAAAATCCACAGGGTCCATGAACATAGCAGCAGGCCTTGCTTAGAACTGGACAAAGATGCCCATTTCCTTTAGGCTCTGAAGGGGTGCAGGATGAAGCTCAACAGCCATCTGAGGAGGAAGCATAGAGCATGGATGGGCTCTGGAGTCCACCTGCCTGGATTCCAGGGCTACCCAGCTCCTCCACCTTCTGCTTCTGACCTTGGGCAAGTTATTTTGAGTCTCAAGGTCTACATTTGTTATAGTCCCAGTATAACGATACTTCATAAAGTTGTGATAAGGCTTGCATATTTCTGCAAATATCCTAAACACCTATGAGTTGTACCATCTAAGAGGGTAAATATGGTCTGTGAATTATAAGTCAATATACCCGGAAAGGGCTCAGAACAGTGTCTGTCCCCTAGTAAGCATGTCATCAATATCAGCTCCGAACATTTTCTTTTTTTTAAGTAAGCAAACTTTTATTGAAGCTTTAATTGTGATACAGAAATACATTTCAATGGATTTAAGTCTGACACCAATGAAGAAAGAAATCATGGCACCAAATTTTTCTTCTATCACACCTG
This sequence comes from Marmota marmota marmota, assembly GCF_001458135.2. Classification (NCBI taxonomy): domain Eukaryota; kingdom Metazoa; phylum Chordata; class Mammalia; order Rodentia; family Sciuridae; genus Marmota; species Marmota marmota. Next base: position 29,114,024 of record NW_026000221.1, on the reverse strand, counting down.
GATAGATTCTATTCCATCTACAGTTTTTATTTCTCTAGGCTTTGTTCCACACAAATTTGTGCAAGTTTTCAGCATTAGAAGTCTTAAGTCTATTAGGAGAGAGGAAAAAAAAATTTTTTTAATAAAATAAAAATCAGACCTCAAGCCAACAAACATTACTGATCTACTGGGATACCACTCCAAAACAAAATCCGCTTTGAGTTAAAGTCCTCACAACAGAGCAAGTCAAAACATGCTGTGCTCATTACAGAATCAAACAGATCAAGTTGACTGAAAGCTTCCTCAATGAAACATTCAATCAACAGCATGCATGAGCTATACGTCAAAACAGTGTCTAACCATTTGATCTCAAACCAAGTAGATTGCATGTTTAAAAACACTGAAAAATGTGTTCCCTTTATAATTACAGAAGGAACAAAGCATCACTGCATCAATCCAGAAATTATCAAGAAAATATTGTGAGTTCAAGAAATACAAAATTTAGTCAATTTTGCTCTTCTCTCAGTTGCTTCAATACTGCAGTTTTTGCTAAAACTATAACTAAAAGATCCCAACTCTTGAAAAGCCTATATTTCTAGTCATTTCCCACTGGATATTTTTAGAATTTTAATTTTTTAAAATCCACCCATATATTCTGCTACATGGTAATATGTGAATAACCTGGCAGTCATACATTTGATCCTCTGCATGTCACAGAAGGAGATGATAGAGAAACAGATGAAGTCAGAATACACACATGTGTCACTTAATCACAGAACTTGTAAGTCTTAAGATGGAAAAACCACTGATTCTGCTTTAAACCAAAGTTTACAATATTACTATGAAAGGAAATTAGTGGCAATGGCTACTGAAAGTAAAAGTTAAGGTGGATGATCCAAGCTGACAGGACTGAATGAATCCAGTACAAGCTATAGGATAAATCTCCCTACTTAACTACTTAGTGATAAAAATCCTTTAATACCACTACTTAGCAAGTTAGTAAAAGCACAGTACTCCATTAGAAGCTAATCTCATTTATTACAGAGCACAGCAGAGAAGGCAGTGTAGAGTTCAGTCAGTATACCCTAACCTCAATCCCTGCTAATCAACACTGGATACTTAAAATTCTTTTGTGGGAGACATTTAATTTTGTCATTTATCTTCCAAAAGCGCCCATGCCAATAAAAAAGGGGCCAAATTAATATGCCCTTAAAAGGAAATTAAGCCCAAAGACTTTCCCTCTTTGCCCATCTGGGGTATAATATTAGTATACAAACCCACAGTGTAAGTTTATTGCTTCATTTGTGGGGCTGGAGGGGAAGACACCAGGTTGAGGGAAGAAATCAAAGGACTACAAATGCAGAAACAATTATTAAAACAGTAATACACAAAATGAGTAATGGGAATCATTTTCTTAAGGACTTGTCTTGTGAAAGACAAATTTAATCGCTGTTGCAAAAACACATCTGTGTGAAGTAGAAACTGGTTTCAATAACATTAGTAGAAACTATGTTCTAGAAAGTAAAGGTAACTGGATGTAAAATTCTAGCAGCAATTTAATAGTACAGTCCCAGATGGTTAGGCTGAGGCTAACACCTAATGAGGATGAAAGCCTTGTCAGTGGGGAATTTTGGATAATTCCTGCAGAAATAGTACGCTGTGCATAAACCAAATTGAATTGTTTTCACAAATGTTGTACAGTCTGACTGTTGGTACTTGTAGCTTCTGGATTTCCCAGAGAGTTGGGTAATAAGTCAACCCGATTAAACCCTGGAAATTTTGATGAGTGAGCTTGATCCAGCAGTTATGGACCAGTTCTACGTGAGAGATAGTGTTACTGCAAAGGATGTCACTCGTGCGAGTGGAATCTGTCACTAATGCCATCCTGTTCAATCCTTGTGGATGATGTTCATTGAATGGAATGAAATCAGATGGAACTTACTGGACTATTCACATCACTCGAGAACCAGAATTTTCTTATGTTAGCTTGGAAACAAACTTAAGTTTCCAAGTTTGTTTCTGAGCCCAGGATCACCTGAGCAGCAAAGTTGTGGAAGTCATCAAGCCAGGAAAATTTGTGACCACCTTGTTTGTTAATCAGAGTTCTAACTGTCGCACAGTGCTTTCTTCACCCCAGAAGATTGAGGGTTTTAAACGTCTTGATTGCCAGAGTGCTATGTTCAATGATTACAATTTGGTCTTTACCAGTTTTGCCAAGCAGCAGCAACAACAGCAGAGTTGATTAAGGAAAATGAAGTTGATTAGAAATGGTGACTGCTTTCTAGGTGTTGATACTGGGGGCTATACTTTCCAAAACCATCACCTTGTAATTGCAGAAGGCCCTAGATGTAATGACAGTGTGATCAATTTGAAGTGTATGCATTAGATTTCTTGCATGAATGGTCTCTTCTGTGTTTAGGTATTCTATGCAGGTCTTGCAGTGAAATTGAAGTGCATGTAGAAAAAAATTTACTATATGAAGCTCCTAACATTTTCTATAGAAGGGATGGATGACTGTCACTCAGGATGGCTAAAGGCAAATAGCAGCAATTCCACTTAAATTTCACAAGACTGGGACTCTTGGGTTGTATTTCACCATGATTGCCCCATCTTGAAGGTGGAACCCAACTTGATCTCTGAAAGCCAGTGGACATGAGTCCTTTGGAAATCAAAGAACATTTCAAACTGAAAGCACTCTAATAAGCATCTATTTCAGTGTCCTTGCTTAACAGATGGAAAAGAGAACAATGAAGCTCAGAGGAGGGGCAGTGGCTTTGTGACTTGCTGAAGGTCACCCAGATATTAATGTCAAAGCCATGACCTGGACAGGCCTCTTTAAGTCTTCCCCCACCCTCAGCACAGCCAGCTCTAGGCACTTCTTAAAGAAAGGCCCGTGGTGCTGACGGACAGACCACTTTCACTGCCCTATGGATTTCTCAAAAGCCACGATGCAAGAAATAGAAATTGATAAAAACTAACAGGATCTATTAAGGCCAAAATTAAAGGTAGGAGAAGAAGGAACATTGTGACTATTCAGGGATAGTAACTAACAGAGCCACCAAGTGCCCCTGCAGCAGCTGTCATGGCAAATGCTTGGATAGTTCTTGTTAGTGTTTGCTTTCTAAGAGGCTCAGGGGAGCAGATTACCATCTTTACTTTTTCTGTCTCCAAAATGCCTTTAGTTTTATTTCCAGAATCTTTTGTTAATTACTTGAGCTAAAGCAATCAGAATTGTTACAATCACTTCAAGAAATCAGAGGGCAAAAGGGTCATTCCCTCAAAGACTCCCAGCACCTAAGGGGGAAGTCTGAGTGCTATGGAGCAGGGGGCACTGGGACAGACCTCAGTGCTGCTGGGAGTGTGCAAACCGTCTTTCTGAGCCCAGGATCATTGAGGATTAGGGGCAAATGCTGGAGACACAGGGAAGAGGGTTTTTGGTTGCCTTCCAAAATAAAACTAAGCAGGAATGTTTTTGTTGGTTGATTGGGTTTAGTTAAGTTGTTCTTCCCATTGAGCTGAGTTTTTCAGAGATTTTATCCTTCACTCATGATTTAAAACTACAAAGTCAAATTTAAAATCAATAAAGCCATGAAAGAACTAGAAAAAGAGAAATATTCAAAATATTAAACACTTTCTCATGGAAAGAAACTTGGATATTTCTTAAAATTAAGGTATAAAATATCATTTGCAGGACTAGCCTCTGGATATTCCTAGAATCTTGGAGCAGGCAGCTTGTAGAAACCAAGGGGCCAAGTGCTGTACCGCTGCCTGGATGGTAAATGGTAGGCCTCAGATAGCATTGCACTTACCTGCAAGGTAGTCACCTTATCTGAGAAGGAGGAAAGTTCTTGCCTCATCCTCCCAAGACTGAAACACTCAACAGCAACACAACTTGCATTCAATCTACCAGGAATGACGGGTCTCTTCCTTTCCTTCCACGCACCCCTATCAGAGTACCTAGCTCACACCTCTGAGCTCCAGCCTTCTGCACTCTATTCACTTCCCCAGAAATGCTCTGCTTTTGTCCATCTCCAGCCTCCTAATCTTGAGCTGGCTAAATCCCAACTCATCCTTCAAGGAGTGACTGCATCCTCCAAGAAGCCTTCTTGGACTTCCTTCCCCCACACCCAAGGCAAGGTTATGTGCCTCCCATGTTCTTAGGACCCAGTGTGCTCCATCCCATGGTAAACTTGCACATTATAATACAGTGGCCCATTTTCTTCCCTGTTTCCCCCACTGGACAATAAGCCCATCACAGCCCAAACCCTGACCACATTGTTCATTCACCACTGCAAGCCTGTAACAGTGTCTCTCAGTAGTGATATCTGATGAGGGGAGGGGGTGACGTTTCTAGGAGGTGTTGTGTTTTACCACAAGGAATTCCAACATGTGATGCCTTATGTGTATCTAACATGCATAACACTTAATGCACATTCTAACCATAATGCACATGGAATTCCAGTTATCTCACAGGTAAAATGAGGATGACCATACCCACTACAACAGGCACTTGGGGAAATTATCAGCAACTCTATATGTGACAGGGCTCAGCCAACAGAGGCGAGCATTGGTGTGTCCCTTAACCCTCCACCAAGGGACACTGAACTCTTAACTCATTCTTCCAGCAGCAGGAGAGCTCTGAGGCACCTTCCTCAATCCCTATCCACCTAGTGAACCAGTTACACTCCCTTGTAACTATGACATTCTGGGAAAAGGCAGAACTATGGAGACAGAAAAAGCAATCAGGGATTTGGGGTATTTTTAGGGCAGGGAAACTCTTTTTTATGATTTTAAAATGGTGGATACATGTCATTATACATTTGTTAAAACCCATAAAATGTGCAATACAAATAGTGAACCCAAATGCAAACTGTTGACTTTAGTTAATATTAGCAAGGTATCAATTGACTCATTCATTTTAAATGTTCCACAGTAATGCAAGACATTAAGACTAAGAGAAACTGGGGGAATGGAGTGGGGCCGGGGGATATGGAAATGCTCTTTGCTTTCCACTCCATTTCTCTATAAATCAAAAACCAAGTTAGGTAAGGTCAGCGTTCAGCCTTGGCATACCTAGCACCCAAATCTATACCTTGTCAAGGAGCTTGTCGTGCAAGACTGTAGATGCTTTTCTGGTGACCTTGGTGAAAGTCCCTGAGGAGCAGATCCCTGTACAGATTAGGCACAGGGTGCTGAGGCCGTACACCAGTTGGTAAAAGGGCAGCTGAGGATTGTCCAGTATGTCTCCTGGGTCTGCAGTGGTCCTGTTGCTCTCTTGGCTACAATTGGTCTTCAAGAAAGAACAGGGGTCCAGGGTGAAATTCAAGAAGAGAATGTCCTTCTCCAAGGGGCTACATAAAACTATATGGCAAGTAGGTAAAACCACCTGTTCAAACCTCCCTGCTCCATGCTTTAGCTGTTCTCCTTTTCCTTCCTCCTGCCCTGCCCTGGATTAGGTCCTCAATGTCCATCCCCTGGACCACAACAGCCACCCCTTCTACATTCTCCACTGCAGTGCAAAGACAAGATGGACACATGACTTCCCAGGCTCCTTGCCAGCATGGTTTCAAGTTAGACTCTACTAAGGAGATGCACTCACAGGAAATCTGAAAGGTGGAAAAGGAGAAGCCATCATACTGTGGTGGCAACTGGGCAGGTGCATGGGATGTGGACTTTTGCCACTGGCTTTCAGGTGTCTAAAACTCACCCACTTTAATTCTGCCTCATGGTGGCTCCCATCCCCCAGTGCCCCAGAGTGCAGGGGAGTACTTTAAATAAAGCACAGTAAGGAGGCAAAATTCAAACCAAAGGAGAAACCCACGAAGGAGACATGCACGGATTCCTGGGGACTGTTTGGGAATAGAAATCTCTTGGGTTTGTCCCCAAAAGACTGCATGGTGATGACCCATTCTACAAAGCCAGAAGGCCAGTGCAGGATCCCAGCTCCCAGACTATTCTTCCTGGAACACACTTGTCAACTCAGCTCTGGGCTTGCCCCATGGGTCCCTAGCTGTGCTCTAGCCCTCAAGGGGATCTAAGGGAGCAAGAAGCTACCTACTCACACAAACCCACGTCATGATACTCACCCCTGAGCCCTGTGCCAACCAATAGCTCAGCCACCAGAGGTTGAAGATTGTGAGGAAGACTGTCACCACCATAAGAAGGAAAACTGTGACAGACAGGCAACCTGGGGGGAAGACGGAGGGGGTGCACAGGTGGTGCCATGAGAAGATGCCAAGCAATTAGTATCAGAGCTGCTAATCCCTGAACCATTTGATCTCCTGGACCCCCATCCACCTTGGACACCCTGGAGGACTGGGAAGAACCGGGCTCTAAAGTTGGAAAGCCCTCGGTGCAACTCCTGGATTAAATTCTGACTTCCAAGTTGGGTGACCCTGGAGAAGGCATCAAATATCAGTGATAGTCTATTTCCTTGCTTTTTAAATGGTGACATTCAAACAGACTCAAACCAAACCAAAGATGAAATGAGATGATGTGTGTCAGGCACCCAGCCCAGTGCCTGGCACAGCAGCAGTATTCTAAAGAAGTTAGCTCCACCTTATGCAGATTCTTAGGGCTCACTTTTAGAAAGAACCTTAACAGTCACCTTTTATACATTAAAGTGTACTATGAACTATTATGTTCTGTGTGCCATTTCTAAGTTTTGGATTTCTATTCTAATTTACATGGGTGCTATGGTTTGAATGTATGCATTCCTCCCAAATTCCTATGTTGAAACCAAACCACCAAGGTGATGGTATTAGAAGGTGGGGCTTTGGGAGGTGTTAGGTCATGAGGGTCCCACCCTTGTGAGTGAGAATAGTGCCTTTACAAAAGAGATTTTGAGCCCTGACTCATCCATTTTCCAAATGCCTCCTCTGGAGGACAGAGGGCGCAGCATTCAAGCTACCATCTTGGAAGCAAACATCAGACCCTCACCAGACACTGAACTGGGCAGTTCCTTGATCTTGGACTTCCCACCTCTAGAACTGTGAGAAATAAATTTCCATTTTTTATAAATTACCCAGTCTCAGGCATGTTGTAACAATAGCACAGACTATGACAATGAGGAACCTGAATCTCAGAGAGAGGAAAAACATTTCCCAGAGTCAGAGAGCTGGTAAGTGGAAGATCTGGGATTCAAAAAGTCAAGGACGGGAGACCTGGGGTGCATTCCCTCCTTTGGTATCTGCCTCTTGCCCTAGCACTCCACCCATCTACCCAGTCTATGTCCCGTGCCCATGTGTCTTTCCCAAATTCTACATTTCTTCCAAGTCTGCCTATTCTTTGATGAGACCTGAGACTATTCCTGGCCACAAAGATCCCTCTCACTATCTGGAGGATGCAAGTTCTTTATCTCTAGAGAGATTTCAGGGTTGATTCATAGATGACTTTCAATCCCCTCCCTCAGAGCTTGGCCTGGCACATAGTAGGTACTTTGTAAATTCAGACCAATCAACTTCTCAATTTACTCATCCGTTTCACCAGGATTTGCTATTCCCCTGCTCTAGGCAAGCCACATGTTACACCTTGCAAGGATGCAATCCATGGTGGAAGGGGTAGGAATGGGTGACCTGTGCACAGCCCACCTCTTCCCACCCCCTACTCCTCACCCCCAGGTGGAGAAGAGATGCATTTTACCCAAAGCTAGGCTCTAAAGTCACCAAACAGCAAAAAGTTGCAAGGAGTCAAAAGAACTTAAAAAAAAAAAAAAAAACTCTTAAATTACTCCAAAAGGAGGGTACCATATACTAGGTTTTGTGTTCCCAGCAACGTACAATAAATGTGCATGATAACATATATCATTTAATAAAACAGTAAATTTGAAAATTCTAATTGCCACCTTCTTGCCTTAAGGAATCCATTTTAAATCACACCTAATATACAGCAAAATAAAAGTTCTGCCAGTGTCCCTACGTGCAGTGCTTGCTGGTCTTTTCTGTCCTGTTTTTTTTCTTTCAGCTCTGCTCACGATCCATTCAGTTGATTTCACAACCCGCTAGTGAGTCGGGACCCAAAGTTTAGAAAACACTGAAATAACAAGTATACTGAAATAATTAGCAGATGCGAAAACATCATTGCCAACATTGACTCATGCCAGAGTTACTACAACGGAGAATGGTCGGATTTGTGAAAGTCAGATTCCATGAATGGCATGACTCCTCTGTGCCTCTCCACCTCCTAGGACCTCACAGGTTCCAGTCTGACCTGGCTTCAGGGGAGGTGCTGATCAGGACAAGAGCCCCAGGCCTGGGGTGGATGCTGATAGACCATACCTCCAGCTGCTCTAATGTACTGGAGGTAGACACTCCAACTCAGGGAACCTTCTTCCATCTCCTCCTTCTTTGTGAGCTGCTCTTCTGGCACTGGGTCAGGATAAGAAAAAAAAAAGAAAATGAAATGCCTCCCAATCAGCTGCTCCCCTTCCGGGGCCAAGAGGGTGTCCTGCCAAAGCCTTCTGCTTCCTCACCTTCCAGGGAGGGTGAGTGTGGAGCTGGGATTTACCTAGGTCTGTCCCTGAGCAGCAGGTTTTCCATGGAAAACATAACTGATGGTAATCATCGATTTGAACTCCAGAGTCTGGATAGAAGGTCCCTCCCTGGCCATTCAAACAATTCTGGAGGGGCCAAGCATGATGGCGCACACCTGTAATCCCAGCAGCTCAGGAGGCTGAGACAGGAGGATCTCAAGTTCAAAGCCAGCAGCAACTGAGCAAGGTGCTAGGCGATTCAATGAGACCCTGTCTCTAAAAAAAGTACAAAAAAGGGCTGGGGATATGGCTTAGTGGTCAAGTGCCCCTGAGTTCAATCCCCAGTACAAAACAAAACAAAACCCGTGGAGGGTCCACCATTCCCATGTGCTTAATGGGTTGAGAGAGGCAGAAGGAGCAAATGAAGCAAGCAGTGACATGGGACCAGAAAGTCTGGGTTCCAGAATGGTCACCATGTCACTGTGAAACCTCAGACAGATCACTTAACCTGTTTTTCCATCTCAAAAATAGCAGGCCTGGATGGTTGCTAGGATGCTCTGCAGCAATACATATTTGAGACAAGTTTTCAAAAAACAGTCGCGACACCACTCCAGGCAGACCATTGGCCTGAGCATGGGCTACAGATCAGTGCCTAGAAACACCAGCAGGCGGGCTGGGGGTGTGGCTCAAGCGGTAGCGCGCTCGCTTGACATGCGCAAGGCGCTGGGTTCGATCCTCAGCACCACATACAAATAAAATAAAGATGTTGTGTCCACCGAAAACTAAAAAATAAATAAGTATTTTTAAAAATTCTCTCTCTCTCTCTCTCTCTCTCTCTCTCTCTCTCTGTCTCTCTCTCTCTAAGAAAGAAAGAAAGAAATACTAGTAGTTACCTCTGATAATAACAGCAACCACCTGCACAGCCATGAATATCTGTTGTGTCTGCCTGACATTCTCCCTTCTACTAAAACAGAACCCCAATATTTCCTGGGAAGAGACTCCCTTTCTAAAATTCAAATCCTGAGAAAAAACTAGAGTAGAGTAGGGTAGAAAATCTTTCAATGGGTTTTTACCAAAAAGACTCTGCACTTGTTACTGCTGCTTGGAGCACCCCAAAGATGCTGATTCCTAATTCTTCTCCTTTTCCCTTTATTCTATGGTCCACACCCTGTCCTGCCAAGACATTATCTTTCTGTTTATATTAGCCCAAATCTGTTTCTGACCCTGGCAGCGGAAGACTGTTGGTGACAGGAAACTAGGATGGGCCATGCACTGTGCCGGGAATTTCCCTAGGTCTGACCTCATCTAATCTCTACTATAACCCTGCAAAGTCCGTACTATTATCTCCACTTTTGCCACTGAGGATTCACAGAGCTTGTGCCGCTTGGCTGGGATCCCACAGCTTTGTAAGCAGCAGAACTGGGTTTCAATTCAAGAATGAATTTTCTTTTTCTTTTATCTGTTCTAATAAGTTAAGAACCATTTTTTCTTGAAGGAAAAATCTTTCCCTTGTGCTACCCTGCCTCAGAAAAGAGGCTGATTTCCAACACCTTTGCTCACAGCATTTATTCTCTTTTTTTATTATTTTTTTTATTTATATAAGACAGTGGAATGCATTACAATTCTTATTACACATATAGAGCACAGTTTTTCATATCTCTGGTTGTATACAAAGTATATTCACACAGATTTGTGTCTTCACACATGTACTTTGGATAATCATATCCATCACATTCCACCATCATTTCTAACCCCATGTCCCCTCCCTTCCCCTCCCACTCCTCTGCCCTATCTAGAGTTCATCTATTCCTCCCACACTCCCTCTCCCTCTCCCACTATGAATCAGCCTCCTTATATCAGAGAAAACATTGGACATTTGGTGTTTTGAGATTGGCTAACTTCACTTAGCATTATCTTCTCCAACGCCATCCATTTACCTGCAAATGCCATGATTTTATTCTCTTTTATTGCTGAGTAATATTCCATTCTGTATATATACCACAGTTTCTTTATCCATTCCTCTACTGAAGGGCATCTAGGGTGGTTCCACAGTTTAGCTATTGTGAATTGTGCTGCTATAAACATTGATGTGGCTGTGTCCCTGTCGTATGTTGTTTTTAAGTCCTTTGGGTATAGACTGAAGAAAGGGATAGCTGGGTTAAATGGTGGTTCCATTCCAATTTTCCAAGGAATCTCCATACTGCTTTCCATATTGGCTGCACCAATTTGCAGTCCCACCAGCAGTGTATGAGTGTGACTTTTTCCCCATATCCTCACCAACACTTATTGTTGTTTCTCTTCATAATAGCTGCCATTCTGACTGGAGTGAGATGAAATCTTAGAGTAGTTTTGATTTGCATTTCTCTAATTGCTAGATATGTTGATCATTTTTTCATATATTTGGTGATTGATTGTATATAATCTTAGGAATGATCCTCCAGATGTCTTGCAAAGCCCCTCCCATCCTGCCTCAGCTCTACACACGCAGCGGGCTCCACAGCAGTCACTTCCTGGATGGGATGCTTTAGGCCTCCTGATCACCACCACCCTTATCCTGGTCCTCAACGACTCCAAGCTGTAACCCGTGTGTGAGAACATTTAGGATCTAGCATAGTGAGGGAAGTGGCCCAGGAAGACATGAACCTGGCATTTCTTCCAGGACCTCAGAGGAACCCGGAATGGAGACATCCTGGAGATTTCCCCTCATCCTTACCAGCATTCTCCTTGAGGGGCTCTTCCTTGCTGGTAGCCAGAGCCTGACCTGCTTCCTGTGGGTTCTCTGTAGTCTCTGCTGCCTCCTGCAGTGTGTCCTGGGAAGAGAGTACAGGTGCCTGGTGAAGGAAGGGTGCTCTGCCCTTCCCTGGGAGCCAGAGCTGGGCGGGGCGGAAATCACCTGCAAGGTGTCCTCCCGCATCTTCTGCACCAGCTGGGCATACCGCCCCCCTTTCTGCATTAACTCTCTGTGAGTTCCATTTTCACAGATCTTCCCATCTTCCAGCAAAATGATCTGGTCGCAAAACTCTAAGTACTGGGCAATCAAAAGCAATAAGGTCTTCAGTAAGTATATGTGAGGGTGTTCAACTTCCTTATTCATTGGGGAAAATGTAAATTTAAATGATAATAAATATTAGTTTGTACCACCAGATTGGCAAAAACTCATAAGTCAGACAACCCCCATGTATTGGTGACAATCCAAGTGGTATGGTTTGGATGTGAGTTGTCCTCCAAAAGCTCATAGGTGAGACAATGCAAGATGGTTCAGAGGAGAAATGATTGGGAGTCTTAACCCAATCAGTGAATTAATCCTTTGAAAGGGATTAACTGAGTGGTAACTGAAGTGGTGGGGTGTGGCCGGAGGAGGTGGGAATTAGGGTGTGGCTCTAGTGTATACATTTGTATCTGGAAAGTAGATTCTCTCTCCCTGCTTCTTGGTCACCATGATGTGAGCAGCTTCCCTCCACTACACATCTTCCACCATGACGGTCACCTCACTTCCAGCCCTGAGGAATGGAGCTGCCCTTCTATGGACTAAGACCTCTGAAACCGTGAGCTCTCGAATAAACTTTTCCTCCTCTATAATTGTTCTGGTCTGGTCCTAGCAGTGAAAAAGCTAACTAAAACTTCAAAGTAAGGAGAATTCTCATAAAGTGCTGGGGAGATGGTAAGTTGGCACAGATACTTTGGAGGCTATTTAAAAATACCTAGTAATGTGCAAGGTGGTTTCCGTTAGGGGAAACTGGGGACCAATTCCAGGGCCTCCCACATGCTACGATACCCCCAGCCCTTAAGATTTTTGAAGAATTATGAACAACTGATTCCTAAAACTCTATCCTAAAATAAAAACTTCTCAAACCTATTTGCAAGGACAGTTTTGTGTGTGTGTGTGTGTGTATATATATATATTGGTAAAGGTGAAAATGGGAAACAAAAGTTCATGTAGGAGAAATGAATTCTAATATGTTCAAATACTGGAACACCATACCAGTGAGAATTCAATAAAGTTACCCATTATCAACATGGGAGATCTCAAAAACAAAAAATTAAGTGAAAAAAAAATATTGAAGGACACAGAAAGTAAAATATCAATAATATAACATTTAAAATATACAAAAAGGTGCCAGACACAGTGACTCACACCTGTAACCCCAGTGACTTGGGAGGCTGAGGCAGGGAGATCTCAAGTTCCAGCAACTTAGTGAGGCCCTAAGCAACTTAAGGAGGCCCTGTCTCAAAATAAAAAAGTTAAAAGGGCTGGGGATGTAGCTCAGTGGCAAAGCAATGTTGGCTTCAATCCCAGTACCAGATATATTAAAAATACACACACATATATATGGAATACGTATAGATTCCTATATGTATTGTAAAAGCATGAAGACCATAAGCAATGAAGTAAGACGTTTTAGCAAGAGGGAGGAGAGAGTGTGAAATGTAGGAGGGTAATCAATGTTTAATTGCTTACTCTGGGTGGTAGATACATAGGTTTTCATTAATTATTTTCTAAACCTTTTTTGGTCTTAAATATTTCATAGCAAAAAAATAAATAAATAGTAAGGCAGATGCTACCACCAGAATAATGAATGAAAATAAACCTCTTTTCTTTATAAATTATCCAACCTCAGTTTTTTTTTTTTTTTTTGTTATAGCACACAAAATGGATTAAGATACCAAATTTGGAGGAGTCTAATCTGAGATGAAGGGACAATTACTATGAGGTTGTTATTATGTACTCTGAAATGGTAGATCCTAAGGATCTTCATTATTCATCAATCATGGCCAGAGCCCTGGAGGGGTGGTCACCTGCAACTGGTGGGTGACCAGTATGACAGTCTTCCCCCTGAGTGTCTTCCGAATGCACTCTTTAAAGATGCACTTCCCCACACGGGCATCCACCGCAGACCAGGGGTCATCCAGTAGGTAGAGCTGATGGTTGGCATAGACAGCACGGGCCAGGCTGATCCTCTGCTTCTGTCCCCCTGAGAGGTTGAGACCCCTCTCCCCAATCTGCAGACAGGCAGCAAAAGGTACCATGTTTAGAGGGCAAAGACAATCAGTTGTGCTCAAATGGGTGGGTAGGGGTGGCAGATGGAATCCCCTCAGTACAGACCAAGACGTACCCACATTCCAGGGTACCTGATGATTTTCAGAATTGTGCCCATCTCCTAATTGGATACAATTTTTCTAAACCTGTCAACTTCTCAGGAGGCATATTAAACTACTAAAAATTTAGATAGAAAAATAAATCACTCATTCCCAAGAAACAGTACCTTCTCACAACTCCTTCAAGTTTTGAACTTCTATTGACTGCACCTGGCTCTTTGTGGGACCGTCAGCCTGGGTTAGGGGTGTCATCCGAGAACATTTGCACTGTTTGCAACCCTGACAGCTATAGTAGCTTGGGGCTTTGCTGTTGTAGTCATGGGAAGGGTCACCTCCCATGCACCTGCTGTGTTAGGAATTCAGGGTGGAAACTGAGTCGCTGGGCAGCATGTTTGAGTCCCCTTGTAGATTAACACTGCAGGCAGCTGCCAGTTAGCCCATCAGGCCCTGAGAGCTATGTCTGAGACTGCATTCTAGCCCCTGTCTATCATGAACTCCAGAGGTGGGTATAGAGAAGCAAAGTTGAAAGAGTGGGAGGGCAACCTCTTGTCACTGCTCTGCAACCAGGTCACCACCCTGTGACCCTGGACAAGCAATTTCACCTTACTGAGGCCAAGTTCCCCATTTATTCAACAAATCCTTATTAAATAGCTATTCCTGTGCTCTTAGAGTCACAGTTAACACCTATTCTCTGCCCAACACTATTCAAAGTAGTTTGTATGAATTAATTTATTTAAACTTCAAAGTAATCCAATAAGCACAGTCGTCTTATTTAAGCCATTTTACAGATAAGGCCTGTTCTTCCTATAGAAAGAACAACCTTAAAATGAGAATTAAGCTCTCTATGTACAAGGATTTATAGTACCATCTTTGAAAGAAGAATAACAAAACTACTGCTCTCAACCACTCTGGAAAGCAGTAGGGAGATTCCTCAGAAAACTTGGAATGGAACCACCATTTGACCCAACTATCCCACTCCTCGGTTTATACCCCAAAGACTTTAAATAGGCAGACTACAGTGACGCAGCCACATCAATGTTTATAACAGCTCAATTCACAATAGCTAAACTATGGAACCAACCTAGGTGCCCTTCAACAAATTCATGGATAAAAAAAAGTGGTATATATATATATATATATATATATATATACACACACATACATACACACACACACACAATGGAATATTACTAAGCCTTAAAAATGAAATTATGGCATTTTCCAATAAGTGGACAAAGCTGGAGAATATTATGCTAGGCAAAATAAGCCAATCCCAAAGAACCAAAGGCCAAATGATTTCTCTGATATGCGGATGTAGCTAGCATAGAATAGAGGTACTTAGGATTAGACAGAGGGGAGTGAAAGGAGGAGAGGGAGTATGAGGGTAGGTAGGATAGTAGCATGAATCAGACATTATTACTCTATGGGTATATAGGACCACATGACCTATATAACTCTACATCATGTACAACCAAAAGAATGAGAAGTCATACTCCATTTATATATGATGTGCCAAAATGAATTCTTCTGTGTTACTAATTAGAACGATTTTTTTTAAAAAGGACCCCTCCAAGGGCTCCTGTGAGGCTCACCCAAGACACTGCAAATTGCTAGAATAACACTTTGCATATAGCAAGAGCATAATAGAGCAGGCTCTTCCTAGATGACAGTAAAATCAGGATAACAAAGCCTCTGTTCTCATGAGGGGAGGAGTCTTACATGGATTTTAAAAAGTAGCTGTAAATAGTGAAATACCAGAAAAATGTTAGTCAGAAATTAGATTGCCTCTGAGGAGCCATGGCTGATGTTCCCACGGGCCGAGGAAGTGCTGATGGATTGGGGTGGAGACAGGAGGCTTGGGAAGCTGGTGGCTTCGCATCTTTGCAGGTTCTTTGTTCTTTTTCCAGAAAGAGGAGCTTGAGAGCAGCTCTCCACCTCTATGGGGCAGGGTGGGCTCTTTGGTTTCCAGTAAAATGAGCCCCATCTTCCCCCAGGGGGGAGGCTTTGTTCTTGACCTTGAAGCAGGGGCTGACCGTGGCAAAGCTTGGGTTATTTTGGAAAGGGAAAGTTGGGTCACTCCTCTACCTGCCCAAGGAGGAAGCCTGGAGGAGAGAGCACCAACCTTACCAGAGAGCTGGGGATGCTCGCCTCCTGCTCACCTCGGTCATGTCTCCAAAGGGCAGCGTTTCCAGGTCCTGGTTCAGAGAGCAGCAGTGGAGCACCTGGAGGTACCTGCCAAGGGCAGGTAGCTGAACATATAAGTGGCCAGACCACCTGAAGTTTTAAAGGGAAAGGTCTTGAATTCCAAGCTAAGAAATTTGGACTTGATCTTGGAGGACTTTTTCATTTCTTTCCTTTTTTTCAAAATTTCTTTTAAACTAATGCATACACTTGTCAAATATTTGAACAGAATATTTGACAAGTGTATGCATTAGCAGAAAAATACAATAAAAATCAAATCTCCTTTTAGTTGTGTTCCTCAGAAGCAGTATTTATTCAGAAATGATATATTCATCTGGATATACAGATTTATATTGTTTTAATGGCACCAATATAAGACTACACTATGAATTATTTAGCCATTCTCTAGTAATGGAATTTGGGATGGTTTCTAGTTCTTTTGCTCCTATGAACAAAGCAGTGTAAACCTTCTTTTGTATGGGTCTTTGTGTTCACGGGTAAAAATATCCACTCATTAAATACCTAGCAATAGATTTGCTGAGTCAAACACTTTGTGCATTTTAATTTTTTTGATCAGACATTTCAAAACTGCTCTATTGGTCTTAAAGCAGAGCAAGATGAGAGCTGTGTTGTAATACGATTGCCTGGAGGACAGAATGGAGGGTTGAACAAAGAGGGGGACTAGAGACAAAGGCCTTGGGGCAGGGGAAGTGGGAAGTATTCCAACAAGAGATCACAGACTGGCACTGGCAGAAGAGATGGAAAAGAGAGAAATGCAAAAGATATTTAGGAGATAGACTTATCCAGGGTGGGTGACCAAGTTTGGGTGATCCACTAAACTGACAGAGCAATTGGGAAAGAGAAACTAGGGAGCTGGGGGCTGAGCAAACAGGGTGAGCATGAGTTGGTATAGCACATGATGTGGAAGTGCCTGTTATGGTTGAGATATGAGGTGTCAGATGGAGGTGGCTAGTTCAGACACCTACAAGTACATGTCTCACTGGTGTTACCAGGGACAGAAGGCAAACCAAGCAAATAGTCAAAGGAGATCAATGTCAGTCAAAGGAGATCAGTGTCTCCTGGAGTTGGAAGCATAGCTATAGCATTCAGGGCAATTTTCCTGGACCCTCCATTGACGAGGTGTCACTCTAAAATCCCTAGTACCTGTCTCCAGCGTCAACCTCAGGGTTCTGAGGGAGGGAGAGACCTCAAAGGGGATACTGATGGGAGCTGGCCCTGAATCTGAACTCATTTCCTCTTCATTGCATAATCTCATTATCCCCATTGTTTTCCTTTTGACAGAAGGCCAAGGGTTTAATTAACACAAAAGAATGGTAATGCTTCTGGAGCAACAAGGTGTACTGACCATTTTGAGCCAAAACAGAGTAGTAATAGAATGGGTTCAGGTCCTGGCTCTATCCTATCCTATCCCCTGTGTGACTTGGAATGAACTATTGACTCTCTTGAGGCCTCAGCTGGCTCCTCTGGAACATGGACATGATCATGACATCTCTTTCAAACTGAGCAGGAAATACAGTGATGCTCACACGTGATGCACACAAGGGTTGGCAGTTGGCAAACCTCCATGATCAGCGGGAGGCCCCTCCTCAGACCAGCCACCCATCCCCTTCCAGAAGCTTACCTGGCCTTGTCATACTGGCCTCCCATGAGGATGTTCTCCCTGATGCTTCCCCCCAGGATCCAGGCCTGCTGGGGGACATAGGCCAGGCTTCCGCACACCCCCACTGTGCCTTCGAGCAAATGCATCTGCAGCAGAGTAAGTCCAGACTCAGGACCAAGGAGGGACAGGGAGTGGACCCTGCCTGGCTTGCAGCCCCAGGGGCCCTCTGGAATCTGGAGACCTTCTGATATAAAAAGGGCTTTTAACGTGGCCCTGCCGGGCCCACCAGGAAATCTGAGGGAAGGGCCACGGGAACACGTGGGAGCACTCGGAGCCACACTGGGCCATCCCACTTTGAATGCAAGGTCTGCATGGAAAATACCCCATGTTTTTTCCTCTTATATCTCAGGTCCCTTATTTCCCAGCAACCAGTGCCTCCGCAGTCTTCATGTGGAGATCGAATGACCCAGGTTATCTCTGACCATGCCGGTATATTATGGAATTATTATTGTTTGGCAGGATAATGTTATTGTAGTTAGATAGAAAAATGTCCTTATTTTTGGACATATTGATGAAACAATTAGTAGAGAAAGTGTCATAGCCTCCTTAACTTAAAATACTTCTATAAAATGCAAAGGCCATCAACTATCAAATGCAGGTGGTGGGTCTACGGTTCTTTCCTATAGTGTTCTTCCTGCCTTTTTGTATCATCAGTTTAAAAACAAAGAGGCCAACCAAATCTCCATCATGTTGGCTTAGGAAACAAATTGTTCAAGAAGACTCCAAAAGTTCAAGAAATAAAATCAAGAATCAATAGATAGGATTGTATCAAACCAAAAAGCTTCACAGCAAAGGAAACAACCAAGAATGTAACGAGAAAGCCTACGGAATGGAGAAAATCTTTGCCACCTGCACCTCAGATAGAGCATTCACATCACACACACACACACACACACACACACACGCACACACACGCACACACACACACACTGCAATCAATAAATGGGCAAAGGAACAGAATAGATACTTCATAGAAGGAGAAATATGAAGTCAACAAATATATGAAATAATGTCCAACATCACTAGCAATTAGAGAAATGCAAATTAAAACTACACTGAGATTTCACCTTACTCTAGTCAGATGGCAATTATCAAAAAAACAAATAACAATAGCTGGGCACAGTGGATATTGTTACTTGTATTCCTATAATCCCAGCAGCTCAGGAGGCTGAGGCAGAAGGATCTCTAGTTCAAAGCCAGCCTCAGCAACTGAGCAATGCGCTAAGCAACTCAGTGAGACCCTGTCTCCAAATATATATATAGGGCTGGGGATGTGGGGATGTGTCAGTATTTGAGTGACCCTGATTTCAACCCCTGGTACCAAAAAAAAAAAAAGAATACAAGTAACAATAAAGGTTGGTGAGGATGGGGTGGGGAAGTCCACTCACACATTGCTGGTGGGACTGCAGATTGGTGCAATCACTCTGGAAAGCAGTATGGAGATTTCTCAGAAAACTTGGAATGGAACCACCATTTGTCCCAGTTATCCCACTCCTCAGCATATACCCAAAGGTATAAAATCAGCACACTATAGTGATGCAGCTATACAATCTTCATAAGAAGAATGAAATTATGGCATTTGCTGGTAAATGGATTAAACTGGAGGCTGTGATGTTAAATGAAATAAGCTAGTCCCCCAAAACCAAAATCCAAATGTTCTGTCTGTTATGAGGATGCTCATTCACAATGGAGGACAGGGAGGGAGAAATGGAGAATCACTGGATTGGGACGTGGGTCAGGGAATGGGGGCAAGGGATGGGGGATGGGAATGGGAAAGACAATAGAATGAATCAGACATAACTTTCCTAAGTTCATATATGAATACATGACCAGTGTAACTCCACATCATATACAACCACAAGAATGGGAAATTATACTCCATGTATGTGTATCAAAATACATTCCACTGTCATGTATAACTAAAAAGAACAAATAAAAAAAGAATATTAAAAAAAAAAGGCCAAATGGAGTGGTGCTTGCCTGTAATCCCAGCTTCTAGGGAGGCTGAGGCAGGAGGATCGCAAGTTCAAGGCCAGCCTGGGTAACTTAGTGAGACCCCCATCTCCCTGTCTCAAAATAAAATAAAAAGGGCTGGGGATGCAGCTCAGTGGTGGTGCACTTGCCTACCATAGCGGAGGCCTGGGATCCAACCCCTGTACTGGAAAAAGAAAAAAGAAAGAAGGAGCATCATACCCCATGCCTGCCATCCAGGAGGCCCTCGGTCCTTACTCCTTTCTCATTTTGATCCTGTGGTATTTTTTTTTTAATTTGGAGTTAGGCTTTAGTTAATAAGAGGAAAACTTCTAAATGTCATCTCTGCTTTCCTTTATTAGAAGGAAAGTGATGATTGACTCCTTTGCAGAGGAAACTAGCAAACTTGAGGCCATGGAGAAAGGTGTCCTTGAAAGCTCAAGCCTCAGTACACCTGGCTCACCCCCTCCCTGCAGCCTACATCTGCTCATCATCTGTAAACAGGCCACAGCAAGTCACCCACCTCCTGAGGTTGTTAGCAGGATTTTAGGAAAATACTGAAAAGTTTTTAGGATACAGCCAGGTATGTATATTCTTAAAATTATTTTTTCTTTTTCTTTTTCTTTCTTTCTTTCTTTCCTTTTTTGTTTTTTTGTTTTTTGTTTTTTGTTTTGAGACAGGGTCTTGCTAAGTTGCTGAGCTGGCCTTGAACTTGCAATCCTCCTGCCTCAGCCTCCCAGTCACTGGTATCTCAGGCATGCACTACTATGCCTGGTTTAATTTTTTTTTTTTTTTTTAGTGTAGTCTTTGTTCTCCCCAGTTGCAGGGGAGCTGGGGAAAGGCCATCACAAATGGAGCATAGCGAACTTCAGGAGCACATAGACCAGGAGCTGTCAGAGTGAAGTATAGGAGAGAATTGCTATTTGATGACAGCACCACAGTCCAAGGAGGTGAGTTTGTGGACATTTGGAGGAAGGAGCTGAGGGAAGAGCTGAATAAAGGAAGAAAAACTGTTAATTCTCTGGACGTTGTGGGAAGGGGATGATAGGTAAAGAAAGTAGTGGGAAGAGAGAGATGCTCCAGGATTGGGTGAAGCTGGGTCCGTGTGGGAAGAAGAAGTGAGAGGCATCTCATGGAGGTGACCACAAACGCCTGCCAGGTGTTGTGGGCATTTTAAGTTGTTTGCTACCAGGTGTGCAATGTGACCCTAAGTGACTTGGGGGCAGGGATTTGAGTGTTATTTTGGAAAGTGAAGATAGGGTATATTGAGCCATAAGTCTTTTTTTTTTTAAGAGAGAGGAGAGAGAGAGAGAGAGAATTTTTTAATATTTTTTTTTTTTAGTTTTCGATGGACACAACATCTTTATTTTATTTTTATGTGGTGCTGAGGATCAAACCCAGCGCCCCGCGCATGCCAGGCGAGCGTGTTACCGCTTGAGCCACATCCCCAGCCGGAGCCATAAGTCTTAATGGCTTCAAAGAGACCTCAAAAATGTCCACAGGCAAAGGACTTGGGGGCTTACATCTCAAAGACAGAGGTGCTCAGCAGACATTAGATTCCACTGATGGAATAAGACTGTCCCATCACAAATCCGGAGGGAGGCAGGAAGGGAAAGGTGAAGTACTAGGGAATGAATTGGAGTAAATTGTGTTTTGTGCATATGTGAGTCTGTCACAATGAACTCCACTGTGATGCGTGATTATAATGCACTAATAAAAACATTTTTTAAAAAAAGATTGCCCCATAAGTTATGGGTCAACTCTGCACCTATAATCCCAGCTACTCTGGAGGCTGAGGCAGGAGGATGGCTTGAGCCCAGGAGCTCATGATTAGCCAGGGCAACATAGTGAGGTCCTGTCTCAAAAGTAAACAAAAAGAATGCTGTGTCCTATCCTTGTTGCTCCTAATGCTGCCCAACAAGGGTCAAATCCCACTACTCAGTGGTATGAGTTTGGCTTCAGGAAATGATTATCACCCTAAACCATGGAGCACCCCGTAGCATCACAGAGAGCAGGTGAGAGAGGTCTCCAGGCAGCTGAGTGGCGGTCACCCCCACCAGCGCTGCCTGAGGGTGGGAGGTGCTGCTTAGGAGATAGAGGCTTTATAACTCACTCCCACGGCACATGCACAACTGGGCAATTCACCAAAAAATCCTACTTGCTCAGGAAGAAAGTGGCAATAAGCCTTACTGGGGACACTCGGGTGTGGGAGCTATAGGACTACCTGTGGGAGGAAATGCAAGTGGCCACAAGTCACTTACCTCGCCCAGGATAGCTGACAGCAGGCTGCTCTTGCCACTCCCTGTGTTGCCGCAGACCCCTAACATCATCCCCTGCAAAGCCAAGAGATACAGGCAGGTTGGGGTGGCCTGACCTTCCCACTGGCCCAGGGAGGGTGGATGGAACACAGAACGATAAACAGGAAACAAAATAACCACACGCACTCCCAAACCTCTAGACAAGCAAAGCTCAAGAGCTTCGAGTTCAGTCTGTGCAGACAGGATGGGCAGAGGGAGGGATTCCACACGAGTGGCAGAGAGGAACTAAAAGAGCCTGAATTCCAGATTGGCATCTACCCTGTTCTGCTTGGCATCTACTCTACTCTGATCCTGAGAAAGTCACTTGGCCTCCAGTTTCTTCATCTGTAAAGTGGGACTAAAGAAGCCAATCTCAGAGAACTCACAAACGTACTCATTCTTCATTCATCTATTCACCAAATATTCATTTGAGTTTCTTCTTTTATCAAGTAATAGATAAAGGAATTTTCTGTGATCTTAATTCTAGTACATGGGGGGAGAGACAGAACAATCAATCTATTGATTGCAAAAATCTGAGGTAATAATTGATATAAGTAGGATGAAATCAGTTCTTATGACAGAGCATTTGTTGGAGGCTAAGACGGTTTTAGTCGGATGGAGAAGCCTTCTTGAGAGTGGATGTTGTTGCAGCTTAGCCCTGAGTGATGAGAGCCACGCACAAAAAGATTTGGAGCAAGAGTGTTCCAGGATATGGGCACAGGAGATGCAAAGGTCCTGAGGCTGGAGCAAGGCTGGATGCCAAAGAGCTGAGAAAAGGTTGGTGGAGCTGAAAGGGAGGAAGTGAATGGGGGAAGGGTTCAAAGGCAGCTCTTGGAGGAAACCTGGGCTCTACACAAGGGCAGTGAGAAGTTGCTAAATTTAAGCAGGAAAGTGGCTTGAATTGGCTTATAGTTTAGAAAGATCCTTTTATCTGCTGCATGGTAAGAGATCACAAGAAGGCAAACATGAAAGCAGAGAGGCTCATAAGGAAGTTCTGGAAATGCCCTGGTGGTGGCTGGAGCCAGGGCAGTAGAGCAGGCTGTGGTGAGAGGTGGCTGGGTTCTGGAGAGATGTCCAAGCAGAAGTGACAGGGCTTGCTGATCAACTGGGTTGGTGGGAGGGAAATGAAGGAATTGAGTTTGACTCCCACGTCCTCAGCTGCTAGAAAAATGGTAGTGTCATCTCCTGAGATGGGGAAGATTTGGCTCAGAAAAGGTGAAAGTCAAAGCTAAGCACCAAAAAAACAAATAACGCAATCAACAAATGAGCCAAGGACCTGATCAGACACTTCTCAGAAGAGGATATACAATCAATCAACAAATATATGAAAAAAATGTTCATCATCTTTAGCAATTATAGAAATGCAAATCAAAACTACTCTAAGGTATCATCTCACTCCAGTCAGAATGGCAGCTATTATGAAGACAAAGAACAATAAGTGTGGGCGAGAAGGTGGGGAAAAAGGCACCCTCATACATTGCTGGTGGGGCTGCAAATTGGTACAGCCAATATGGAAAGCAGTATGGAGATTCCTTGGATATCTGGGAATGGAGCCACCATTTGACCCAGCTGTCCCTCTCCTCGGACTATACCCAAAGGACTTAAAAACAGCATACTGCAGGGACACAGCCACATCAATGTTCATAACAGCACAAGTAACAATAGCTAAACTGTGGAACCAACCTAGATGCTCTTCAATAGATGAATGGATAAAAAAAAATGTGACATATATACACAATGGAATTTTACTCAGCAATAAAAGAGAATAAAATCATGGCATCTGCAGGTAAATGGATGGAGTTGGAAAAGATAATGCTAAGTGAAGTTAGCCAGTCCCAAAAAACAAATGCTGAATGTTTTCTCTGATATAAGGAGGCTGACTCATAGTGGGTAGGGAGGGGGAGCATAGGAGGAATAGATGAACTCTAGATAGGGCGGGCGGGGGGAAGGGAGGGGGCAGGGGATTAGCAAGAATGGTGGAATGTGATGGACATCATTATCCAAAGTACATATATGAAGACACAAATTGGGTGTCAACCTACTTTATATACAGATATGAAAAATTGTGCTCTATATGTGTAATAAGAATTGTAATGCATTCCACTGTGTATTCAAAAAAATAAAATCAATTAAATAAAAAATAAATAAAAATATATTCAAACTGATAAAAAAAAAGACCCTGTTTTGTTTGAAATGTTAGCTTGACATTTCAAAGACAGATTAAATATGCAGTTGAGGCTGAAGCCAAAGGGAAACTGCCAGGCTCAAGATAAGAGCACAGAGATGCAATTTAAAGCCATGGAACTAAAGACAATCTCCAAGGGAGAAAGTATAAGTAGATAGATAGCAGATATTAATAACTATTACTATTAGTAATATCAATTTTAGATATTATATTCATCACCAGATAGAGATCAATTACTACATCTATTTTAAATTTATTATTAGATATTAATATAATATTAATAGACAATAGAGAAGAGGAGCAGAGGTGAGAAGGAGAGAGAAAAGGAAGCTCACTCTTGAAAACAGTAGGCAGAGAAGGAGCCAGACAAGGTGAGTTCACAGAATAAGCAGATTAAACCATGTAGGACAGTACTTGGCTTATACTAAGAACTTTATAAATGTTAGTTTATTCTCCTTCCCCTTTTTTCTTTTCTGTGTCCTTTGTTCCCCCCAAGGACAAGCACACAGTACTTCCATATTATTCTGGGTCTTGCTTATTCTCCCCTCAAATGCAGAAGATTGATTAATTCACACTGAAGTATGAAAGATGTCCTGGACTGGCCTTTCATAAAAGAAATTGTATTTTGAGTTGTGGGGGGTGCTATGGATGGCCTGTGCTGGGGACTGAGCCCCAGCTCACACACCACTGAGTTATACCTCAAGCAAAATTTGAATTTTAAAGGGAGATCTTGGAGAAGGCAGGTTTTAGTCAAGGAACTAGTTGAGTGCTGGCCCAGCTCCCAGCCTGGGGCCCTGCCAGCCTGGCAGCAGGCCTGTCTGAGTGACCCAGTCAAGGCTACCTTTGGCACCACTAGGTTTATCTTGTGCAACTCTGGGCCAAAGCTCCCTTCTTTATCCTCTGGCCTGAGGGCATGTAAACTTGGCTGAGCCCTGGGCACCCCCTCAGCAACATGTCTGCTCCTCTCCAGCTCCAAAGCCCCATTGACAATCCCAGGGCAAGTCTGTCGCCAAGACAAAGTGGCCTCCTCCAAAACCAGGGCTTTGCTGGGGTCTTCCAATGCCTGGACATATGAAACCGGGCTCTCTTGGAGAAAAAACTTCTGTAAAGACAAAGAGGGAGGG